>NW_024080660.1:3548556-3633008 GCF_003009895.1 Hyaena hyaena | reverse complement strand
GAGAGGGAATCACAGACTCTGAAACAGGCTCCAGGCTCCGAGCTGGCAGTCAGCACAGAGCCCGACGCGGGGCTCGAACCCACGAACCGCGAGATCATGACCCAAGCGAAAGTCGGACGCTCAACCGACCAAGCCACCCAGGCGCCCCGGGGCCACTAAGACTCTTATGAGGATGTGAAGAAGGGCCTTTGAGGGGCGCCTGGGTGGCTCATTCCATTAAGCGTCCGACTTTGGCTCAGGTAATGATCTCGCAGTCTGTGAGTTCCAGCTCTGTGTCGGGCTCTGTGCTGACAGCTCAGAGCCCGGAGCCTGCTTCGGATTCTGTGTCTCCCTCTCTCTCTCTGCCCCTCCCACACCCCATGCTCTGTCTCTGTCTCAAAAATGATTTAATGTTAAAAAAAAAAAAAAAAGAAGGGCCTCTGACTTGGCTTTCCACAGGCAATGGACTCCCAGAGGGACGGCACGGAATACAGACAGTGCCTCAGCACCATGCCTCTCTCCCGTCTCTTCCCAGTCGACACTGAGGCTCATGACTTCCCGGGGCTGCCCACCCCTGTCCCACGCATCCAGGCTCTCACTGGGCCCTCAGGGGATGGGGGCGGCAGGGGGGTCCTGGCCAACTGTCCCCGGGGCTCAGCCTTTCCAGGTGCCCTCTGCCCTCCCTCCACGCAGCCTTACCTGGTAGGAAGCAGAAGTGGTTCAGAGGCAGCGGGTTCGAGAGCTGAAACCTGGGTTTCTGCCTGCTTGTCCTTTGGATGGGGGCTGCGTAGAGCCAGGACTCCTCAGGACAGGGGGATCCATCACTCCATGGCCCTGGTGGCTGGGACTGGTGGCAGAGAGAGGCTAGGCCCCCCCAGGCCTGTCCTGAGCCTCTGGCCAGAAGACTGTGCGAACTAGGAACTTGGAAGGTGGTATAAGAGAAGGGCCAATGGAACCAGACCTCTGAGCTGCTACTTAAAAAAAAAATTTTTTTTTAAAGAAATTCTCTTGCGTGATCATCTTAAGACCTTGCTTCTCTTATCTACCCAGAATGCTTGAGTCAGACTAATCTTCCCTCCGGGTCTCCTGACTCTCTCCTCCCCCACACTTGAGGAGAACAGCCTTCTGAAAGGAGGCTTTGCTCTGGGTTTCCAGACCCAGCTGCTCCCTGGCACCATGTTATCCTTTCCCTCCCCATCGTGCAACAACCTATCAAACCAACAAATGAAAACATGAAATAGGTGTGTGAAGTCATTCACCACGATAATGGAAGAAAACGACTCGTTCCTGGGACATAGGGCATATGTTTCCAATCTGATTGCTCTGGTGTTGCCCTCTAACCTGATTTAAATGATTTTAGAGTGGAATGCAACACAGGATTCTAAAGTATTAAGATTGGTTTTAAACAGACAGAACTTATGCATCCAAGTGAGCAAAGCCCTTTGAGGGGGAGGGGCTCTGTGCTAACTCAGCCGGATGTTACTAATACCCAAAACCTTTCAGAGTCTGGAAAGACAGAAACACTGTGTTAAGAGTATCAATGCAAGTTCAGATCCTAAATGACCTACTTGGGTGATCTTGGGCAGGTCCTCTAATCTTTTTGGGTGTTTCCTTGGGTGTAAAATGACAGTAATAATACTACTTGGGTAATGATGTTGTGCAAATTAATTGGGCTAACTATGAAAAATGCTTAGCTTAGGCCGTGGCCTGTGTAGGAGCTCATTAAATGGGGGCCGCTATTGCATGATTACCTCCTTATGTATTAGGCTCATTTCTTTATTCTTTAATGGACTGTTCCCTTTGGTCTTTCTCTCTTCCTCTCTTGATGTTTAGCCTGCCTACCTGCCGTGTTTATTTTATTCTTTTTTTTAAATATATTTTTAAGTTTATTTATTTATTTTGAGAGAGACAGAGATAGCATCGGGGAGGAGCAGAGAGCACAGGAGAGAGAGAATCCCAAGCAGGCTTCACGCTGCCAGCACAGAGCCCAACGTGGGGCTCAAACCCATGAAACCACAAGATCATGACCTGAGCCGAAACCAGGAGTCAGGTGCTCAACTGACTGAGCCACCCAGGTGCCACGCATATTTATGGGAAGTCTCCCACCATGTGGCCCGAGACGCTTTGCACACGCATAGATGCAGTCCGGCCACACTCCACGCTTAGCCTCGGGTGCCACCCCGTCTCCTTTCGGGCACTTTGCACTCCACGCAGACCTGGCTCTTGTCACTTCTACATCCTGGGATCTTTGTGTTGGTTCCTCCACTGTGATGGCAGCTCCTCTTTGTCTCGTAAAATTCCAATAAAATCCATGTGAAGAGTCTATACTGGTTATTTCTGGGGCTTGAGGCCTTTTGGTACTTTCTTCTTAGGATTTTATTGCTTGAATTATTCTATAAATCAAGTGTCATTTTTATTAAGAAATAGAGTTATTTTTAAAACACTATGTCGTGTCACCACCTCTGAGAAGACTTCCCCTTCTGGACCTGGGTTTGCTCCGCTGCGTCCCCATGGCACCACGCATGATAACAGCCCTCAAAGGCTGAGATTCGTTGCTTGAATGGCTGTCTCCTTGAGTAGACTTTGAACCCCTTCAGGGAAGGGACTTTGTTTTATTTATTGCATCTCTAGCATTTGGCATGGTGCCTGGCCATCAGAATTTAGTGGGTCCTCTGAGAAGTTCTCTTAGGGGCTATTGCTGCTGTGAATTTATGACCTAAATGTGTAACGGGGTGAGATATTGGGAAAGAAATCGGTGTCTAGGATTTTCTCCTGCCATGTGCTCATCAGCCAAAAGAAAGAGGCAAGCCCTTCACTGTTCTCGCTGCCCCTTGTAGGAAGGGGGACCCAGCTCCTGTGTTGGGTCTCCTTTGCCCTAGGAAGGGGTTAACAGTGGCTTTTGTATTTCTTTTTCTTCTTCTTTTCTTAATGTTTATTTTTTTAAAAGTTTTATTTATTTCTAGGACAGAGAGAGAGAGAGAGAGAGACAGCGTGAGCAGGGGAGGGTCAGAGAGAGAGGGAGTCACAGACTGAAACAGGCTCCAGGCTCTGAGCTGGCAGTCAGCACAGAGCCCGACGCGGGGCTCGAACCCACGAACCGCGAGATCATGACCTAAGTGAAAGTCGGACGCTTAACCGACTAAGCCACCCAGGCGCCCCTTTAATGTTGATTTTTGAGGGGGGGAGGGGCAGAGAGACAGAGACAGGATCTGAAGCTGGTTCGGTGCTGGCTGCGAGAGCCCCACGCCGGGCTTGAACTTATGAACTGTGAGCTCATGACCTGAGCCGAAGTGGGGCGCTCAATCGACTGAGCCACCCAGGTGCCCCACAGTAATTTCTGTATTTCTAGGCCAAAAAAAAAAAAAAAAAAGCCCAAGTTGCCCCGTGTGAGAGACTCCAGCCAGGCTTTATTTGTGAAGGTCTGGGGGCTGGACAAGCACAACCACAGCAGGGTGAAGGCTGGTGCCTTAATCCTCTACCCTCCTTGCTGGCTTGTTTCTCCGCTGCAGGCCTTCTCCAGTCCAGGCAAGTCTGAAACCCAGAACAAAGGCAGCAAATACTTTCCTTTTAAGTTAAAGATGAGAGAGAGCAGGGTTAGGATAAATAGATTTAGAAAGCATGGAAATATTTCTCTGCTCCCCACCCCCACTCTGCCCAAGGCCCTCAAGGAAACAGAGGAGAATCTGGAAGCAAGAGGTTTGTCCAGCCTAGGGGACAGTTTGTTCCCCAGTGAGGATAGGCCTTCGTGGAAGAGATGGGTCGGTGAGGGGCAAGGGAGCACTTTCCTTGAGTCTGGAGGGCAGACGCCTGCCTTCTGGGTCCCTCTGGAGTTCTGTGTTTGGCAGCCTCCCCTGGAGTCGGAGCGGCCGCAGAGCCTTGAAGCAGAGATAACCGTGGGGCGTGTCCGCATGAGCAAATGTCTGCTGACTGCCCCAAGTGTCCCCCCTCTGCCCCAGGGCTGCTAGCCGGCAGCCCACGCGAGCAGAGAGGTTGTGACCCGGGGCGGGGTCCCTGCGCAGGAAGGAGGCAGTTCCTCAGCAGGGGGAGGGGTTGCACCATCACACTGGGGATCAGATGCAGGCACAGTACCTCTCGGAGAAGGCCTGCCTGGGGGCCAGGCCACCAGCGGCAGCAGGAGTGGGAGGCTGGGACAGGGAGGGCACCTGTCAAGCTGGTGTCCTTTGTTCCCTCCTAGCGTGAGTGAGAACGTCATTTCAATCACTTTATTAGCCAGGGTGAGGGTGGCAAGGGATAGGTCTTAATTTTTGTGAACAAGCATTTTCTTTTCACTATCCTGTGTGTCAAAGGGCAACAGCATGACAGAGGGCTTGGACTTACCTGTGTCCTTCAGTATTAGGCTAGGCCCACCTGTGGCTCGTGAGCTGGCCAAATCTGCCTTGTTCTAGACCGAGGCCGCACGGTAGCCGGCGTGATCCCCCCTTTTTTTTTTTAAATATTTTTTTATTTATTTCTAGGAGAGAGAGAGAGAGAGAGCGTGAGCAGGGGAGGGTCAGAGAGAGAGGGAGTCACAGACTGAAACAGGCTCCAGGCTCTGAGCTGGCAGTCAGCATAGAGCCCAACGCGGGGCTCGAACCCACGAACCGCGAGATCATGACCTAAGCGAATGTCGGACGCTTAACTGACTAAGCCACCCAGGCGCCCCCGGCGTGATCCCCTTAAACTGTAAGACCGATTATTGCAGTCCTCAGCTAAAGCCTTCCGAAGGTTTCCCACTTCCTGGAAGCCAGACTTAGCGTGGCTTCTAGGCTCTGCTCTGCTCCCAGCTGCGGCCGGCACTTCCCTCCTCCACTTCCCCTTAGTCACTCAGTTCCAACTCTTGCCTTCCCTGTATGACCTCAAACACATTAAGATCTCCTGCATCATGGGGCGCCTGGGTGGCTTAGTCGGTTAAGCGTCCGACTTTCGCTTAGGTCATGATCTCGCGGTTCGTGGGTTCGAGCCCCGCGTCGGGCTCTGTGCTGACTGCCAGCTCGGAGCCTGGAGCCTGTTTCAGAGTCTGTGTCTCCCTCTCTCTCTGACCCTCCCCTGCTCACGCTGTCTCTCTCTCTCTCCTAGAAATAAATGAAAATATTAAAAAAAAAATCTCCTGCGTCAGGGCCTTTGCACTTGCTGGGCCCTTAGCCAGGAATCTCTTTCTTCCTCACATTGATCTAACTCACTCTCTGACTCCCTTCGCATCTTCACAAACCTCTGTCAGAGAGGCGTTCTCTGACCACTCTCCAGAGGAGCACCCCTTGTGCCCCAGGCTCCCCATTTCCTTTACACTTCACCTCTCTCCCTGGTCCTGGTCACCATTTGACATGCTATGCATTTGCTTCTTTGTCTCCCCTCTGTGAGACAAAATTCAGAGGGCAGGGACTTTGTTTCATTCCCCGTCGAACCCCCGGGGCCTGCAACAGTGCCTGGCACAATGTGTGCTTCCTGAATGAATGAGGGGACAAATGTCCAAGGTTGGGGAGGAAAGGAGACCATAAAAAATGGAGGCCTCTTGCTGACCTTGGTGAGTGCCGGCTAGTTTGGTGCTAGCCCTTATTTAACTCAGAAAAGAAACAGATTTCCTGAACTTTAAGGGCTGAGGGGCAATTTGTCTTTGTTGCAGGTGTAAGTAGTTGAGCCCCGGGTGAAGCCTGCCCGTGCATGTCCTGGTATGTGCCCGTGTCCAGCGCACACGCGATAATGCTACATTCCAGGGCAGATCAAGCAATGAAAGAGAAATGCCAGTGGGCATTCTCCATTGGTTACGAATAGCGATTTTAGACACTGGACCAAAAATGGAAAGCGTGTCGGAGTTGAGGAGACCCTTAGGTCATGCAGTACATTCGTAGCAGAGCCAGGGTTATGTCCTAGACCTTTCTACTCCAGGCGGGCCCTCTCCACTGTAGCTTCAATGAGATGGCTCGCTTCTCTTCTGTAATCGTATGCCACTCCACTGGGTTAGATCTCTGCCTCCCCGGACTCTGCTGTTTCCACAACAAATTCCAAAGGTGAGTCAGCGAGGTAACAATCTCAGCAGGATGGACCACAGTTACTAAGTTTTACTCCAATCTATGTGTGTTTATGTTCGTAATTATAATGGGAGCCAATTGAGGCAGAATGCAAATTAGGCTCGCTTGTGTATTTAATCACACAAATCTTGTGTCTCCCACATGTGGGTCATTTCAGTGTGCTGGCAGGGACCTCAGAGAGGGCTAGTTCACAGTGCCCTTACGGTGATTTTATTTTTTTTAAGCTATCACGGACCTAGAAGCCAAATACATTAAAAAAAAAAAAAAAAGCTACTTCTGTTGAACACCTGAGGGCTCTGAATTGTCTCTGAAGAATCCCTTCTGGAGCTTCAAAGGATAACCTGAAATTCATTGATGTAGTTCAACTGTCTCCTCGTTGAGGTGGAAAACCAAGTCACTCAGGCAGCAGAGTGGGGGGCGTGGGTCTCCTGCCTTCTGGGCTGCCCACACGTCAGGATCCTATCCACCTCTCAAATTTCTGTTTTAGCTTCTCCACCGAAGGGGGAGCAGAAAAAATTCCAACCCCTTCTCTCTCCTACCTGGTCAGCAGCAGTTTCAGTTCAAAGGTTTGGCAGGGAAGACACGGGCATTCTGGACCCAAACGGAAGGAAGGCTTTGGATGACCACAGTGTATCTGTTCTCACGCTTCCTCCCTCTCACAGGCGCTGAAGGCAACTGCTGGTCCCCAGCCCTGCCTTCCTTGGCCATCCTTCCTCTTTCAAGTCAGTTTTCATGTGTATTTGCTTTCGATAAGGCCAAGACATGAGGATCTGGAGTTCTAAAACACAAATCAGTCTTTCACTGTAGGGTTCCTGTGTCCAGCACGCAAAAAACCCCAACAACCTAACCCATGTGCTGTGTCTAACCCATGTGCTGTGTCCAGCATGCAAAAAAACCCACGTAAGCTAACCCATGTAATGGCGAACAGCCTCAATCACAGGGGACATCAGAGAAACCAAATGTTGGCTGGCCCTGAACTCAGAGACCAGGTCTATCCAAGAACAGGGATGGATGCACCTGGCCTGAGTGTGAAGGCTCCGGCTCCGTGGATGGTTCAAGGGGCTCCCCTTGGTCAGGCTGCATGAGCAGGAGCCACGCTTGGTGGAAATTTCGCTTTTCCAGTATGTGTATCACTTAAGTTCTCACTGGAGGTGTGAAATGGCGTTCTCGTTTTGACACTGGCCTCTGAGGCGATGGCAGACAAGTTTCAGAGAAATAAAGGTGTGTGATTAATCCCACAGGACCCAGAAGCCACTCTTTCAAGGCTGAAAGTATTACAGTCCAAGGGTCCAGCAGGTTGTTCTCTCTCATGGCATAGGTTCATGTTGGGGACAAATGAATAGAAATGATACCACACACACACAGTAACATGTTGACAGATTTTATTTACATCAGGGTTTCCAAATATATTTGCTGGTAAAGAACATGCCATATCCACCTTCTTTCATGCTTGTGGTAACATGAAGGCCATGCCCTAACGGAGCCAGGTCGAGGCTGGTCATGAGTTCACTGGTCCCCAATGACTTTTCTTCGGATTTGCCACAGATGAAGTCAGGGAATTGCCCGGTTGTGTGTGTAGTTGGGAGGGAACCCAGTGAGTCTTGGTGGAGAGCTTCAAAGAAACCCAGTGATCACAGGGAGAGGATATGGTGGCTGAGAAAGGCTCGCAAACCATTATTAAAGATGGAGGGAAGAGAAATGATGCATTTCTAGAACTGGGGAAAAAATGGAAGAAAAGAGCATGCTTTTTTTTTTTTTTTTTTTTTTTGTATAGTAACTCAGGCCCAAGGAGGTGAGCTGGATTTATTCTCTATTAAAACAATACCTTAGGGGGGCGCCTGGGTGGCTCAGTCGGTTAAGCGTCCGACTTCGGCTCAGGTCATGATCTCATGCTTTGGGAGATTCAAGGCTTACATTGGGCTCTGTGCTGACAGCCAGCTCAGAGCCTGGAGCCTGCTTCAGATTCTGTGTCTCCCTCTCTCTCTGACCCTCCCCTGCTCACACACACACACTCTCTCTCAGAAATAAATAAAACATTAAAAAAATTAAATAAAAACAAAAACAGTGAGTATAAAACAATACCTTAGGATTCTTGGTCTCTGTCAAGGGAGTTGCTGGGATTACCACACGCTGGGATTAGGAGGTGAAGATGCCAAAGACCCAGTTTGGCATAGCACACAGGCACAGACCTCAGGTGCAACCGAGACAAGGTGAGAATAAGGGTAAAAACAGGGCCACGCCTTAGAAAGGACTCAAGGTGTGCACGCGCACGCCTGTGTGGTTTGCATCCCTTTCGCAAAGGTAACTGGAGGGAATCTGTAACGGGAAAAGAAAGAAACTGCGTTCTGTTTTGCCAATGATTTCTGTCATCAAATGAGGCCTAGCCCCCTGTTACTACCGGTTTTTTTCTTCCTCAGCCCGTTTTAAAGACCCGAAGTAGGCAGGGCGCTTGTGCCTGTGCAGGGCAACCGGGGACAGGCAGGGCACAGGGGCGAGACTTCTCATTGCAGAAGCCGTTTTCATTCCGGGCTGGCTCCTCCTTCAGAAGCAGCCAGTTCAAGCAGCCAGGAGAGTTTGGGCTGTCCTTCCCCATCGTATTTTTCCTAAAGGACCCTGGGGAGCCCACAGAGTCTTTTCCTCCCTTTGATGTTTTCAGAAAGAGCTGGGGACTTGATGGGGCGCCTGGATGAAAGGCGCAGGAAGGAGTCAGGAGTTCTGAAATATTGAGGCTCAGAAGCCAAACGACCCGCCAGGGGGCTGTTTTGGCCTAACGAGGGGCCTAAAATCAGTCCTGCTGGACTCACTGAACGGGACAATTAACAGAACAGAACACAACCTTTGGGAAGGGAGGGACTGGAGGACCCCAGAGGCAAGGTAGGTAAAAAGTGCTAATATCAGGGGAATGAATTTCTCTAAAAGGCATTTCATTAAAGAGAAAGGATAAAGGCGAACAAAAAAAGAAAGGACTGCCCCATCTGACTCTTACCCTTCCAGATCTATCCTTTCTCAAAAGCTCAAGCTTCGCAGCGCCGCCAACTGTGGATTCTGCCCGAAGCGAGCCGAGCAAAGCCTGTACCATCAGCGCGTGGAACTGGCAAGCGGGGCCGTGGGTCCCCAGAGGGACGCGTTGGCAGAGAAGCATGTCGAGAGCCCAGTCACATGACCCCAAGTGGAGACACACTGAGGACAGCACAGTTACAAGTGGGCATGGGTTTTTATTTTCAGTGCACGGCAGTACTGATTTCTGCTCGTCGGCAGCAAGCTTTATTGGTTCCAAAACAAACAAACAAACAAACAAAATTATCCCTTTTTTTCCCCATCTTTTAAAACTCCTCTTCTTCTTCCCGTCTCAGTGGACAACATATTTGAATTTCAGAGTTGCCAGTTTACAGCATTTTTTTTCTTTAAGAACCATATAAATACATGCAAAACATTGTACAGAGAGCTTAAATAATATCGGAACGCAAATACAGAGTGGGTGCACCGTTAAGCTGAGCTGCGAATTATGGTAACGCACACGGGGGTGCACACTGCTTGGCTACTGCCATGTTTGTTGATGTCATGCAGACCACGCTAGTCAATCTTTTGTTGTGTTTGTTTTTCTTTTTTATACAAAAATACCAGTGCTTGTTATACTAATTACTGAAAGAGGAAAAAAAAGAGAAGAAAGTCAAAATTCCTATCTGCGTGCTGGTTTGAAAAGAACAACGTAGACAGAGTTGTTGGCACATATATATGGCATATTCACATATGGCATATATACATATGGGGAGCGAATCTGAACCAAAGGCCAATTCGGTCACAGGGAGCTCACCTCCCTCCATCTCTCCTCCTCGGCGAGAGGAAAGGGGACAGCAGGCCTAACAGCAGGGCTGGGAAGGCAAAGCACTGGCACTGAGCTAAATGGAAGGGTGTCTGGTCTATTCTGAGGAAAAGGCTGGAATGGCTTCAGGACGGCAGGCATTTACAAGTGCCTCCTCCCCACCACTGCAGTGGGTGGTCCCTAGATGTGGAAAGTGAGGAAGTGTGCACTTTGTGACGGTATCACAGGCCGCTTCGTTGGGCCAAAGGAAGCAGGAAAGAAAGGAGGTGAGGCATTTAGAGGTTGCAGGCCACATGCGAGCTTGCCACACCCCCCTGGGTTTTCGGCAGTGAGGTAATCGCTCAGATATAACGGTGCAAACTCTCCCCTCTGAAGCTCAAGTGGAAGAAGAAACCCAGACCCTAAAGAACTCACAAGTGTCAGAAGGATTGCTAGGTGGTCTCTCTAACACCTTGAGGGGTTGGGGGAGTCATTTCAGAGGGCATCTATGGGAAGGACCTAGCCCCGAGATTGCCACCCAGGGCTAGAGCCAGCCTTTGTTGTTTCCACTTAGAACTCTTTCCCCCATCTAATATATATTGCACACAACATTTCTAGGGGAGGGGAAGTCCTATATCAGGTCCTTGCACAAAGACTCATTAATGGAAAACTCCTGGGACAACAGGAGGTGAAAAAACCATAAAAAAAAGCAACCCCCCAATCAGGGCATCCTTGTAGCCCGAGGGATATTCATGTCTTGGGTACCATTCTGCCAGCTACTCATCAAGAAACAAAATCCAACCAAGGCCCCTGATCCTAATTCACTAGTTACCGAAAAGCCCGGCACCCATCTCTGTGGGGGACACGTCCTCATTTCCTGCTGGTTATCCCTTCTTGCTGAATGCTTTCCTTCCCATCCACAGGCTACCACCCATTTTTCTAAGTTCATCTAGGAAAGTAATGTCCCCTTCGCCCCATCAGACCCTTTTTCAGATCTAAAGCACCATATTGGGGGAAAGCTTTATTAACTTACACCATATTGATTCACTGCCAGTTGAATCACTAAAACTGAATAGAAAACAACTTATATAAAAAAACATATGCACATAAACACTTAAACTTACTTAATTCTGTATCAACAAAATTTATATTAAAAAAGTCTAGAACCCAACAAATTTTTTTCCCCCTAAGTATAAAGATGGCTGTTTGGAGAAAGAAGTACGGTGCATTGGTTTTAAAACCAGTTACAAATATACTAAAGTCACCTGTCATGTCAAACAGCTGGTTATGTGCTCCTTCCACAGGGTAACATGACAGCATTCTATTTCGAATCCTTTAAACAAAATACATATGGCTGACTCAAAAATCTCAGTTTCTGATCTAAAGAAAACTATATTTTTTTGCATAATATTTCTCTATTTTTTTCTCTCCTACCATGGAAACCAGGATACACACAAAAACCACTGACTTGAAACAAGTAGATACAAGCCTTCGAGAGTAACCTGCCAGGCACCATGAGAGTCTTTTGGGAGCAGAAACGGGAAAACTGCCTCTGAAGTTTGTTATTGGCTTGTTTTTCAAACAGATCTGAGGTAATAAAAGACTTGACAGAACTAAATCTTCCAATGTACTTAATAAATATATGTGTGCACACCTAACACCTTGGGTGAGCTGTTTTGTCCCCATGGGACTATTTAAGACAGAGAAAAGATTGTGGAAGTACGTGACCTTTATAAAACCCAAATCAAATTTGGTGGGCTGTGGAGCAATGGGGATACGTAGGGGATGTTTTCTCCTTGCTCTTTTTACCTTGGACAGCTCAGGTGGAAGGGGTGAGGGAGGAGGGATCTAGAAGAGAAGGCCAGAGAGCGTAGGATCAGGCCACCTTACTCTCACAAGTGGAAACTGGGCAGGTCCTAAGAGCCTCAAGGCCTACTCCCTCCTCCCATCACTCTTGAAAGAGGGGGACAGGCTTCATTTATTTCATGGGAACTGGTAGACCCTGCACAGAAGAGCCTATGTCCACATGAGCAGGAATAAAAATGGAGCTCCTGCAAATGTGGCTCCACCTTGTCCCATTAAGGGACACTTAAAAAAAAAAAATCTCCTAGCAAAGCCCCCAGCTCCTGAGAGGCAGGTGGGAAGGGGATGCTTTGGGCAGTATTCAGGGAGAGAAGGCACAGGTCTTTATAGTCGAGCACGTTCTAGAGAGGGTCTTGAGTGGGTCATGTGGGAGAAAGGGAGAGAGGAAGGAGAGCTTTTCAGGGTGGGTCTTTTGCTCCTTTAAGTCAGCAAAATGTCACTGGAGCCCACTTGGGATGTGTATTTTCAAAAGCAGAGTATTTGAGAAAGGTTGGGACCTGTTCAGAGAGAAGTAAGGGACCACGAAAGAGCGGAACAAGAAAACTGAAGAATACGCCAAAGCTGGTACTTGGGCACCTAAGCTCAAGTGTCTGGTTTCTCTGATCCTGTTGGGATGGCCCTTTGGCCTTTCCCAAGGCTTCTCAGTACGCACACCCCCAACAATCAGGTCCTGCCCTGGAAGAGCCTTGGCACAAGGCTTTAAAAGTGGTAGTGGGTCAACTCAAGGAGGATCGCACAAGAGTTGGCTTTGATGGTCTGTCTTGTCCTAGACCGGCCAGCTGCTAGTCCTCAGTATCCAAGTCCATTTAGGAGGCAGGGCCGGTCTCAGTTAATTCTTTTGCCACCACTTTGCAATAGGAGAAAGCTCGGGCTTATGGTAGAAATCATATACCAAACATATGAAAGCTTCATGGTCAAGGCTGAGCTCCCTGGCACTTAGAAATGATGCACACCTGACAAGATGGCAGTTTAGAAATGGAAGGTAACCTGACAACAACAGAAACACATTCTTACCAGCGCTCAATTGCTTCAAAAGGATCTTATTTTTAGCAAAGAAACCTTTCTTCCTCTAAGACTAAACCAAGGGTTACACTGGGGTCAGAAGGGAGAACGGCCAAAGTTGACTCTACTTAGCCATGTCCTTTCCACTTTGTTAATCATCATGACTAAAAAAAAAAAAAAAGAAAAAATTAAAAAAGAAAGAAAAGAAAAAATAAAAAAAAAAAAAAGAAAAAGAAAGAGTGAAAGTAAGGAAGACAAATGGTCATAAAAGATCAAAAGAACCTGGGGCGGGAGGGGGGGGTTGACTAGAAGGGCAGAAAGAGCTAGAGGGCTTTAGGTGTAAGTTTTGAAAATGGGAAAGTCATTTTAAAAACAATCACTCTATAAGCTGATTCTATACATTCCATTCCTACCTTAACACATTTCGTTTGGGGATCTTTATCTCTTTGAACCCTCGACTTAGCTTATAAATGGCACAGACTCATTGGGTAAAATCAAGAAGTCAGGAGATGATGACATATGTATACATACCGGGGAGAGTCTGGGTTGGGGTAAGATGCCAAGAGGACGGTCATCATTTCTTTAAAAATGACACCTGATATACCCAAGGAGTAGATTCTACCATTCTTTACCTGCCTGGGGTTTGACTGGGTCCCGCTACAAACCCCAACTCAAGTTTAAGTTGAAATCCTGTTGGTCTGTGCTCTTGCCTCTTCATGGTCAGGTGGGGGTTCACACATACTTGGGAGCAGCGGACATGACAGTGAAAGGTCCCATCATCACCTTAGAGATGGGACAGATGAGAAAGGAAATGGGGAAAGCAGGGATGGGAGCCAGAGAATGAAGTTCAAACTGATGTCTCCAGGCTGTGTAGAGGGCTGTCTGCGTGGGAGGCAACGCTGTGCACTTGGCTGCAGTCCACCGCATTGTTGTTCTTGTTGGCATTTGGGGTGACCTCACCATCCAACAGGAGCACCCTAGTCCCAGTCTTAGGAGTCTCTTCAAGATCTTCCTCCTCGTGCTCATCCAGGAGTGGTGTTCGAGGCACCTCCTCATCTATGGCGAATTCAGGGTGGGTCATGAAGTTGTGGATGGAGTTTTGGTTCTTGGGTTTCTGAATGCTTTCGTGGAGGGAACTATGGAACGCTTTGACCACTTTGATCTATACCAGGGGAAGGAAAAGGAGGACGAGAGAACACCAAGGTGAGAACTGGCCAGTAGAACAAAGAACTGGTGGCTGGAGGAGAGAAACAAAACCTAAACTACAAGACACTACTGCTCAACAACCAAAATCAAACACATAAGAAGAGATCATGGAACACCAGAAACATCAACGTCCAAGCATGGGGTTGGGGTGGGGTGAGTAATGGCAAACAACTGAATATTTCAAAAGCTGCATCAAAAAAAAAAAAAAAAAAAAAAAAAGGTAGAGAACCCAAAGCAAAGTTAGCGTTCCCAAACAATCCGTTCTTAAAACGAAACAGAAAACAAAGAGTCATTAGTTCTTTTGGATGGAGGGCAAGGGCATTGGAACTAGGTGCAAATTAACAGCCAAACTTAAAAGATGCTCAGACATGTGGCTTTCTGTGTTGAGGCCAAACGTTTTGTGAACGTGGAATGGAAAAATTACACACGGAAGTTTAGTTATCGGTTTGAAACCCTTAAAGAACCAAACACATACCAATCTATACAGAATATACTTTGGGTGATAAGTGACCATGTATACCGTGCAGCAAGGCAGACAGAACAATCTTCGTTTGTGTTGGCAGCATGCAAGAGATGGAAACTCTCCAGCTTAATAGTTGCTCTTTCGGCCAAGGAACATGCATACGCTTATATTCCTCAACCCCTGCCATGTCCCCTTTCCCCAAAGAAAGAACAACTCCACTAGTTCAGGCCCTCCCCTGGCGGATGCGGAGGCAATACAGGCATCGGAAGACGTCTTCCTTCTGACTACTGACAGAAGAGCCGGCCCGCACAACTCAAATGCACGGCCATGTCTGATGCACAGCACCTGTGGCCAGTCTGGTGGCTCCATCCAGCTGTTTCTAAGTTGTGAAGAGGAGCATGAGCTTCTGCGGAGAAGGGAGAGGATGGGACCAGGAGACAAGGTACTCAATCTGGGAGGCCGTGCTACAATTTGTGGTTCTAATGGGCGGAGGGAAATGCACTGTCCAGAAATGTCAAGGTCTTTTTCTACCGCACGAAAAGGGAGGGACTCAGTCAGCTGAGAGAAGGGGGAAAAATAAACAACAGCGGGTTCCCGTGATCTCCCTGTGCCTTATCCACAGGCACCAGCTCTTTCGGGCAGCCTGCTTTTCTGAACTACAGACCTCTCTCATGTATGGTTTAGAACCCTGGTTAGTAGAATTGGGATAGGGGCAGTAGGCTGGATCCCGAGAGGTTGGAGAGAGAGGCTGGGGGAAACAGACAGTAGCGGTAGGACAGTTTTAGTTGTTGGGAGGTGGCGGATCCTAGTCTTGTCCAAAACTTGTTTCCTCGGAAAAGAAGTGGGGGTAATGCGGGAGAAGCTGCTGGGGGGGGGGAGGGGCAGGGCGAGGAATGATGAATGTCGGGCGTAGGGTACCTCTTCCACTCCTCTGCTGTTGCAGCAGAGAACGTGTCCCCGGAGAAGGGGCAAGAATGTGCACACAGCAGAGACACAAAGAGTCAGGCAATGCTTTCTGTCACTGTATAGACCCTTCAAGACTAATGCATAAAGAGGATTCGCGAAAGCTGTGTCTTTGCTGGCTAAGGCTTTCCTCCACTCCATGACAGCCTGGCAGACCCACCCAGGGCCGAGGGTGCTCAGAGCTTAGAAGGCAAAGGACTCTTCTCTGCCACTCTGTAGGATCAGCTTAACACTTCAGCCAAGAAGAGTCAAGGAACCTGGGCACACCTTCGCCCTGCGGAACAGAAAGTAAGGACCTACTTTTCCATCCTTCTAGGACTTCTACTGAGCATCTGATGGGTATACCTGTCATGTGCTCTTTACTCCAGATCTAGGTCAAATAAGATGGAACAGAGGCTCCATTTGGTCTTCTGGAAGCCCCAAGTTTTAGAGCAAGTTGTCTTGGACGAAGTGAGCCCAAACCCAGTGCCTTCTCCCTGGTCAAGAGGTGGATTCAAAGCCATGCCACTCCCTGTAGGAGTGATGACATAGCCCACACTTTTCACCTGCTCTTGAGATTTCAAGGTTTTTAACATGTGCTGTGGAAGAACAGGAACCTTTATACCACCAGTTGGTTATCTTCAATCTCAGGGATTTTCAAACGTCTTGCTTCTATTTTTTTTTTTTTTTTGAAGCAAATGAATACTTAATGAAAATAATTCTGTGTGAAGTCCAATACAGAAAACAAAAGATTTTTAAGAAGTGGGGTTGAAGTCAGGGTCTGGAGCCCTGTTTTCTGACTTTTCCTCTCACCTGTTGGGGTGATCAATAACATTGTTACAGGTAAACAATAAGGGAGGTAACAGGGAATTGGAATGGGTAGATGGAAAAATGGGGAAAATTTCTTCTTTAAGAGAACAAGGAACAGTCATCCGGCTAGTCTGCAGGGCTTCTAGAGTCTAAAGGGAAACCAGCATCCTGCATAAAGAGCTCAAAGGAAGAGGGGTCAGGGAGCCAGGTAGCACCATCTAGTGGCCTGGTGGCAGGGAGAAGGGTGCCAGAAAGCTCTTCAGATCCAGCCCTGGCTTCACAGAGTATGTAATACAATCACACAGATGCACCATCACCATTCACCCCAAGAGGAGGTGGTATCCTCATTTCCTGATGCTTGGTGCGTGAGCCATGTACGGGGAACAAGACATAGCTGGTGAAGAGGGTGCTGTGACAGCCATAGGCATTCTCCCCTCAGCCAATCAGCTCTTCCTCCCCCCAGTTTTCATCTCTCACAACCGTTGGGAAATGACTTCTGTACCCCTGTCCTAGGGGTGGAAGTTGTGGATTGAAGGGTCACTCTTTCTCACATCTTAGGAGTCCCAACCTGGCTGGGCCTAACATTAGGTATGAGGGCTATGGGCTGCTCTCTGGAGCTCAATGAATGGGCAGATAGAGACTCCATTTCTTCAGCTATATTCTAGAGTTTTCTGTTCTCTTTTCAGAAACCAGGGCAAGAGGAGGGATTAGCGCATCCTATAGAGAGAAATCTTAAAGATTTATCTACAGAAGGTTAGATAAATAACTGAATTCACTTGGAGATCTGGAATGGGGAAGTGGGGGGGTCTTCCAAGATGTGACTATTTCTTCTAGGATGTCCAAGTTAGAAGGTGCAGGTGGAGAAAGGGCAGGTGTGGCTGTATCTCTTGACTGATTTTCTATCTTTGAGGGTGCGAAGCATACCTTCCACTGGCAACTCTGTAAGAGCCCAGTGGGCTCTGTCTTCTGCTTAGTCTCTACCTTGCCATCGCGGGGACATCTGACACTAACCCTTCCTAACAGAAAGACATAATTTAAAAAGCACAGATGCTAGTTAGAAGGACAGGGGAAAACTAGATGAAAAAAGGAAATAAGAGACGAATCTGGAAGGACCAGAGCGAGAAGAGCAGGACTTACTTTGTTCTTTGACTGGCTTTGGGCCCAGAGAAATCTGTATCTACAGAAAACCTCACCTCCTCTATCTCATCCCAGAACACTTAGAGTTGGCTGAAAAGACAACAAATTACCGAAGTCTGGTCAACCTGCATAGGTTACAATCATGCAAACCATAGACAATGCAACTGATCTTTCTTTACTCCCCTGTTCTGGGGTTGGGGGGCCAGGGGGAGATTGGAAGTGAGGGAGAAAGAGATAAATAAAACACTCAAATATCTGAAGCTCACGATATACTTAATACATGGAGACTCCTTCCCCACCAAATACCTTAATAGCACTGTCAGCAAAGAGCCTTCTCTCGTCTCTCTGGGTGTCCCATTGGGGGAAGGTAAGGTGACCAGGAACAGGAAGGCATAAGCATTAGCAAGGATCCAGTCATTTACCGAAGGGAACGCCAGATCTTAGGTTAAACACTGACACCAGTCCAATGGACAGTCTGGTTGAGAAAGGGATTCCTAAAACCTTATGTGCAAAATAAAATGTGAAGGGCTGGCTATGGGCGAGACCGTCAAACTAGAGGAAAGGAGAAGCAAACGAGAACAAAACCAAGCAAAAGCTGCTCTTCAGAAATTCCTTTAAAAAAAAAAAAGTTGGAGTGAAGAAAAACATGTTATTTTGACCTTTGCATATACATTTCTCCTGCCCACATGTGAGTTCATTGATTCTCAGAGTTTGGCGTAAAGCCCCTGCAAAGTGAAATGTTGGGGACACTCAGCCCTGAGCATGTGAACTGAACACCTTCTTTTCTTCATACTCAGCTACAGCTTTTATGCCAGTATGGCCAGCTCATGACAGAGCAGTAGCCTAAAGGACCATCTTGGACACTGGCTCAATTATGAAAGATCTACCGGTAAGAACACTGCACGGGAATGGTAGCTCTCTTCATACTGTTTTTCAGGAGATTTGAAATTTGCCCTTAAATGAGGAGACTGCAGGGTTTTCATTGGCCTCACCTCACATCTAACCTTAGGAGATAAGGTTTGGGTTCCCAGGAGCAGGAGGAGAGGAGAGGAGCAATATATCCAAACAAAGCAAAACAAACAAACAAACCAAAAAACTGTAGTAAAGCAAAACAAACCAACACAAAACTCCAGGAAGAGACGAGCAATTCAGAGGAACAATCAGGAGACAGGATTATTGCCTTTAAAATGGTTATGGTTTAATAGTTTTTCAACATTGAGAAAAAAAATGAAAGGCACACAGCCTAATTTGGGAGTGGGATTTCTGTCCCATTTTTCTTCCCTTAAGTCAGAGATCAAAGGGAAAAACCAAAAGGAAAAGATAACCACGATTGGTTAAAGTGGATGCCACAGTTGGTTAAAGTGGATGCCACGTGCTCTCTGGTGGTCATTTTAGCAAATCATGCATCATAATAGACTATCACTCACTGCCCAGAGTAGGAGGCGGAACAGCAGCAGGAACAGAAGTGGTGGGGGGAGATCTGACTGGCGCAACTGTTACATAGGATGAGCTAGGAACATGTTTTACATCAAGGTGTTGACCCATGGTCTGTCGCTTTATGACTCCCTTAAAAGAGGCTCCCGTCTGGAATGTGTTAATTACGTCGATCTGCAAAGAATCAGAGAGTGAGACAGCTTTGCTCCACAGTCAGAGAGAGGTGAAGAAAGAGGCAAGGGGTGGGGAGGTGGGGTCCTGTAGGGTTGGGGGGGGGGGTTGGAAAGTGCTGGGAAAAGGGGACCGGAGCCGAGAGCAAGAGCGAGATTCCCTCATACACAAAGCAACAGTGAAGAGAAGGGGAAAACCGTTGATTGCATGTCACGCTTTGTTTAAGGAACAATTTGCCCTGGGGTCCAAATACCCAAACAGAAGCCAGTCTTCTCTTCCCTTTTAGCCTATGAGGGGCATTTTGGGTGTGTGGGTGTCCAAAAGTATCTAAAATTTAAAGGCACTTCTCCACCCCATGACTCCTAGCAGATAGTGACAGCATACTCATTGTGCTGACCTGTCCTCTGAAACAATAAGGCATGGGATAGAAAGCAAAGTAGAGATTACTGAATTTTGAGGCTCAGGGACCTCTAAACCAATTAAATCGACTACGCATCTTTGCAGGTTTTGCAGGAATCTAACTCCTGTGTTTCAAGCAAAAACAGGGGCATGAAACAGCCCACTCACGGGTGGCCAGGGTAGAGAGACTCCCGGGCTATGACTGCTAGGCTCACCTGCTTCTGGGTTCCTTTTCTGGGACACCCTCTCCTGGGGCTCAAATGGACAGAGCCCCTGAGAAGAGAGCGGAGGAATCCGGTGGCCAGCCTCTTTAGCGAGAATGTCACACCAGAGATCCTTAAATGTCTGACAAATGTCTGACGATAACTCGGTAGCTAGGTCCAGGGACGGGGAGGAGGAAGACTTGCTGGTCGGTAGTGGTTAGTGGCTCCGAGTCTAACCCCCTCAAGTGGCCTCTGGTTTTCCTTGCGCTACTTCTCAGAGACAGAGGTAATTCATGCCCTTTGGTTTCCAACAACGGTCTTGGTTGGGGGCCTGGAGCAGACCTACCATCCTTACCCCTGACCCCTACGTGACAGGGAACGAATCAAAAAGAATTCCTTTATCCATCAGGATCTGACTGGATCATCTCAAAAACACCCACGGGGCTTAATACCAAGGGCTGATTCCATTCATCTGGCTTCATTTCCCCAAGTGGGAAGGTGGGTCAGCAGATGCCTGGTGAGTCAGACTGTTGTTCTTATTTATAAAGCTTCCGAGAAGCCGTGAAATGTTTAGGGCTAGTTTCTGGATTCAGACCGAAGTCTGAGCTAAACTACCATCCCTTCATCACATTATATGGTGTTTAGTTCCAGGGGACCGAGGAGCCCGATCCTGCGGCAGGAAAGGGTTTGCATGTGGGGAGGATACGGCTAAGGTGAAGACACCTTCCTCAGTGCCTGTTAGTGTTACAAGGTCCCGACCTCCACAGTGAAAGTGGATCTCAGGGTTACCTTCCCGAGAGTCTAGCCCTTAAGTTTCCCCAGCTTCTGCTCTCTAGTGCTTTTGGGTCTCCCTAAACTAAAGGGACCAGGAAGGGACAATAGCTGGGGAACACCTGTCACCCCCCAAGTGTTCCGATGAGAATGACAGCAAGGATCAAAAATCGGATGGTGGGGGGTTTTGCTAGAACCCTGCTGAGGCCAACTGGCTGGTGCCAGGAGAGAGCTTCCAGCGTCTGTGATTCAGGTGAGCACAGTCAGCCTCATTTGCTTATGGGGTCAGGTGCACACCGCAATGGTGGTGGTGGTGGGGGGGGGTCTGGTCATGGTGGCATCTTCAAGGGCTGCCTTTGCTGCCTAGGCTTTCATGCCGTTCTGGCCCAGCTGCCTCAGGCCCCCGCAGGGAAAGGTAGTTTCCTAAAAGCTATGCAGGCAGTGAAACCGAACCGAGAGGTATAGAGTTGAGGGGATGGAAATCAGTAGTGGAAAGGGAAGGAAGATCCACGAATCTCAGCCCCCTGGGACAGAAGACTGGCAAGGGGCCAGGAGACGCTGGAACGAGGGAAACCTGGCTAAGAAAAAAAAAATCACATAGGAGGAGGCAGTGACCCTGAAGGGGAGAAAAGCAGACAGGTTATTTTGAAAGGAGCAGACCTGAAGGAAAGCACCGGGCCTTAGAGACAGCAGCCAATGGTAGCCTGGAGGGAGGGGTGGTTTTGGCAGGTCCCGTGGGAATTTCCCTCTCTGGGAGGAGGAGTCCCCGTGTGTCCCTAACTAGCCCTTTCTTCCCTTCCTTCCCATCTCCAGCTTTGTCTTTCCTGTGGGAGACAAGTTCCCAGCAGTCTTCAGTTGCGAAGATTCGTTTGATGTCTCTTCCCTTCGCGCTAAGGAGGTGGGCTTGACTAGGGAACTTTCTAAACCATCTGCAAGGCTAATTTTAGAGACTGAACTTGTTTCTGGGCTCTCCAGCCAACCAGCAGAGAGGACCAGGCCTGCTGCCTGGGGATGGGAAACCTCAGGACTAGTGCAACAAAGGCATGTGGAGCAAGGACGGGGCGAGCCACAGGATGGCCTGCCTAGACCAGCCCGCCTGCCCACCCGGAAGAAGGTGGTTACAGCTGCTGCGTGGAGAGCGAGGGACAAAAAGTTCCTGTAAGGCTTCACAGGCGGGGGGCTTAACGCAGCACCGACGCCATTTTACACATTTCGAGAAGTGAACAGGTTTGAGGGAATTATAGCTTCTTCCTTTTTGGGAAGCAAGGCTGAATCCTGCAAAAGATACTTAGGCACTGAAAGACTGTTGTCAGGTACATGCACTGAGGCATCAGATTCCCCATGGTAGCCTTAAAGTTTGAGCGGGGAAGATATAAGAGGGCACGTTTCTTTTACAAAGATCCCTCTGGAAGACGCTGCATTGCCTTAACAGCAGCTCGAGGGTGGACGTGCAGCGTCTGCTGGCGATGCTGACTGAGAGACACCGTCTCACTGCTTCCTCCTGAAGGGCAGGGAAAGACTCTGAACGTCTCCCACCTCGAGGTGAGGTCTGGTGTTCGCACAAGACCTTACTTGGGAGGCTTGGCGGCCCAATGGAGGGTGGCAAAATGGGCTTTAGAGCCAACCCGAAGCTAAAGGACTATGCTACCAGTTGGTGTCCCTGTGACTCTGCTCCTGGCTCCCGTTGTAGGAGCCTGTATAGAAACTGCCGCCCATCTTCCTTGAAGCGAGGGGGCCCGGGCCGCCCCACAGCAGTGAGCCTTAGGGAGGGAAGAGATGTCGGCCCTCAAGAACAGCCGCTGCCCTCCCAGCCCGGAGAGATTTCTTCTCCCAGAGGGAGGACAGGCCACTATTAAGAGTACCTGAGTCTGGATACGGTTCAGGCCCCGGAACCAGAGGATCTGGCCTCGGCGCAGCTCCATCTCTGCGTGGTCAATCTCATCCAGCCCCTCTGCATCCTTGGTGATCTCCTCTTTCGTGGTGCCATGCCCAGCCTCCTTCAGGAACTTCAGGGATTGCGTGGGTATTGAGGAGATGATCTGAGAACAGGCGGCAAAAGGGGAGACACCAGCATCAGGGCGAGAGAGCTGTCATGATCGGGCCCTTGGGTAGGTCAGTCTTCGCCCTATCACCCATGGTGGGGGGCCAGGCAAGCACTCTTCAGGGCCTACCAACGGGCAGACCACCAGGAAGGCCTTCTGTATTTGCGGACATACAAAGGAGAACGTATGTTCTAGTACCTGACCAGCCAGCCGCCTGGTTAGTTATACAGTTCATGCTCCTTCTGTCTCAGTTCTTCCTTTCCATTTTGCCACGTATCTTTTAAGGGAAGTAGAACTGCAATGCATGGTACATAGTAGGAAGGCATAGAGACCAGGGTCTGGGGACAGGATGGTCACACTGCATGTGTACGGGCAAAGGGAAGAAAAGAATGTGGGAAGGGAATGCCCCTCTACCAGTTAGCCACGGGCAAAGTAATTCCTGTGTCATGACACGGGGATGAAAGGCTACTAGAGGTTTCCTTGGTCTTGGGGTGAGGGAGGGGGCTGGACAGGCCAGGGAAGGAGGGACACAGGAGTATTATGAGAAGACATGGGGCAGTGGTTCGGGCCTGCAATTCAAGGTAAACCACGCGGGAAGCTCAATCACTTCCCCACAGACAGACGAGGGGCAGACAGGGCTCGCAAGAGGCAGGGACTGTATGAGCGTTCTGACATGGAGTCAAGTATTTTGAAATAGGAAGATATGTCCGAGTGCACCTTGTGGATGACTGGAAGGAGCTCTGGGATACGGAAGAGAGACCATTATCTGACACCAAGGCCACGTGGCCGCACATGAGATTAGACGCAGACGGGAGTTTCAGACAGTCGGTGAAACAAGGGAGCCTCACCCAGGTATAAAAGGGACCCCCTGATAAATAAACACCAACAGACAGACAGGATGGAGGGACTCATGTTAGAAACTGGGACAGCAATTAATTAGGGAGGCTTCTCAGCGATACGAGCAGGTTTATGGGGGAAGGATCTCTGGGGCCACTTAGAGCAAAGCCACTATCCAGACGGCCAGGTGCCAGTCAGGAGACTGGAGGTCTGCAAAGCAGAGCTGAGTCCGGGTCAGAGCTGAGGATGACAGGGACGTACAAAGTGGTGTGAGGGAAGGAACAAAACTCAACCAACCAGATGTGATAATATTATTATGATATTAATAGCTCACTTTTCCTGTGTACTTACAGGGTACTGGACACTGTTCTAGATCATAACTCATTGGCTGATTAACGATGATTAACAGTGATCCTGTTATCTTAAGTTGAGGAAGCTGATGCACAGAGTGGGTAAGGCACTTGCTCGAAGTGATTCCGTTTGTAGAAAGGAGATGTAGGATTCAAACCTGGGTAGCTAGTACCAGAGTCTGTGCCCTGAATGAACTGTGTGATCTATTGTTTCTCTAGAGGCCTTGTGAGTCTGGATTTATCTTAGGTGAGAGTCAGCCACTCAGCCCAGCAGCTCGTGGCCAGGCTATGGCTTCATTAAAGACTTCTGCTTGGTAAACAATTCTGCTTCTAAGACCCTCATTATTTTTTCTTTTTAGCAAAATCCCATTGAAAATTTCCACTCCCATCTCAGAGAAGCGAAAGGGTGGGCCCGCCTCTAGGCACGGTTAGAGAAGGGACCTAAAGCCCCTGAAGGGGTGGGCACTGATCGGTCCCCTCTGGGATCATGCAAGATGGGAAGGCCTTGAAAACTGTGGGAAGGAGAAGGGGAACGGAAGATCTGGGAGTCCCCGCAGTGCGAGTTCCTTCTCCTCTAGAGGAGGGGGGAGTTGGCTGGCTGGCTGTGTGGACCACGTGGTGAGCCTCTCGGCACTCACCTGGCCCCACAGCAGTTCTCCAATGCCGATGAAGAGACACCAAAACCACTGAGACAGGGTGAGCTTCGTACAGCTGAAGGGTTTGCCCCCGAATTCCACAATGAGAATCTAGAAGCGAGAAAGAGGCAGCCTTCCGTCAGGTTGATGAGTAACAGGTCATCCAGCCAAGGCCATCAGAGCCACAGCGACCCTTGCCCCGCGATCCCTGTGGTGCAAGCCCTGATCCGCTTGTTGGAGGAGAAAGTGGGAATCCAGATGGGGAGAAGGAAAGAGAGACACAGTCTTTATAGAGACTCCGATGAGGAGACAGATATTTTTACTGTGAATATTATTAAGGGAAGAGCTGATGGATCCCGGGGGGAGGGAGTGGGGGGCTGAAGCCTTCTTGTGACCAAAGCCAGTGGGTGACAAAGAGAAGGCAAAGTGAGAGAAGAGGAATCAAGGAGGGAGGCAAATAAGGGAGATGCTTGCTGCGGGAGGGGCAGGAGCCCTTTGTCCTGGGGTGAGCGCACAGTCCCCTGCATCTGCAGATGTTTTAGCGTACCTCTGACTAGGGCAAAAAGGACGGAACTCGGTCCTTTTACCACCAGGGCAGCCATGCCCTTGACCCCAGTTCTACGAGAGGAGCCCAAGTCAGGCTTATTGTCAACTGCATGTGTACCGTGTACCACTTCTTTTTCTCTGTGAATCGTGCAGCATTTTCTACCGCAGGTCCCTCATGAACAAAAGGGGCAGGGACAAGGAGAGACCCCATACAGCGTGTATTTGTATGTTGCTGGCAGGAGGCACAGAAAGGACCTCAGAGAGTGGCCCCGTCTTTAGTCGCTATGTGAAATTTCTTTGTTTTGGAAAGACAAGGAAAGGATCCCACAAGCCTTACTTTATTGGCCACCAACATGTTGCTTCGCACCGGGGCACCTGACCCAGCAGGCTCCAGTTCCAGAGCAATGTGCAAATGGGAGCCAACTGGGAATCCGAGAGTATTCAGTCTACAGCCTGAGTCCCCATCGTTCCCTCACTTCTTCTCCTGCATACTTGGGGAATCCCGCCCTCAGCTCCCGGCCTTTGCCCTCCCGGACCTCCTACCCCAACACCAGCTCGAGTCTCACCTGGCTGATGAACGTGCCCAAGACCACAGAGCAGAAGATGAGGTTGCGGTAGATGCCCGCAAAGACATTCCTTTCTCCATGGATCTTGCGGGAGTTAATTTCGTTGAAGAGCTGCATCAGCACAAAGGTGTTGAAAATAATGGTGTAGTGCTGGCTGGGTGGGGAATGTAGAGGCGCCTTCCTCCCACTATCAATGTCAAAGAATTTCTCACCTAGTGGGGAAAAAGGAAGCATGAGCAGCTTAAGCATGGTGTCAGTGAGGGCCCAGGTTGAGTCAGAATGTGTTGGCATGGCCAAACTGGTTGCCTATGGCTGATGTCCATCCTAACAGGTTAGTATCTGAGCTACGCTAGTTACCAAGTACATTAAGTGTTAGCTCTGGTCTCAACACATCTGACCCTCTTTCTCAGTTTGCTTCATTGATGTTGACTTCTTGTAGTGCAGCATGGTGGTAAAAGTGTGTCCCAGGGTCAGCAGACACAGGTTTGATCTCAGTGCCATTATTTACTCATTACATGACCTGAGCTCCAGTTTTACAATCTGTCAAAACAAAAAAGGCTATAGAAAGCCACCCTTGTGAAATTCTCAAGAGGAGGGCATCAAATAGCATAAAGTGCCAAGCACTGGGAGAAGAGGACACGTCCAGTAAGTGAAGTCATGTGCTCAGTTTGCCCCGATGCCACCTTCTTTCCCCAGACCATCCTCTGCCCCCGTCTCCATGTAGCACCCCGGCCGCTCGCCCCACCCCATCCCTGCCCTGGGCTCACCGGCAAAGACAAGGAAAAAGATGACAGTGAGCTGATAGACCGCGTGGCCCAAGATGTTCTTCATCATAGTACGCGAGATCAGAGGCTTATTTCGGCCATAGGGGCGACGCTTCAACAGAGACTCTGTAGGAGGCTCCGTGGCCAGGGCCAGTGATGCAAAGGTGTCCATGATTAGGTTAACCCACAACATCTGCACGGCTTTCAGTGGGGAATCCTGGTGGGAAGAAGAACCAGTCCTTTTAGCTCTACTTGGAAACCACCCCCTGCCTTACTCATCGGCCTCACCTTTGCCCCTGCAATGGCCTCGCTGCCACTATCCACCTCGACTTTGGATCTGGCCATTGATTAGCTGAGGGACCTTGAGAAAGTTACTTAACTTCTTTGAGCCTTGGGTTCCTCACCTGTAAAATGGGGAGAATACCCATTCTGCAAGGTTGTTTTTGAAGCAGAGAGAGAACACGTGAGTACCCATCATGGCGGCTGACATGTATGCACTAATTAATGGTAGATAACTTAGCATCCTTCCAGGTGGGCAGATGGAGACTTGGCAGAGCCACCTCCTGCCCCAACACCACCGGGGAGACTCTAATCCTTAATCCTTAGTAGACAGCACGCTGCCTCACCCCTCCCATCTCGGCCCACCGCGCACCCCGCTCCTGCACCTGAGTGATACAGGCTCCAGTGAAGGCCACAATCACGGCCACCACATTGACGGTGAGCTGGAACTGCAGAAACTTGGAGATACTGTCGTAAACGTTCCGCCCCCACATCACCGCCTTCACAATGCTGGTGAAGTTGTCGTCTGTTAGGATGATGTCTGATGCCTCCTTTGCCACATCCGTGCCTGCGATACCCTGCGGAAGAAGGAGGAGAACAGTGAGGAGCTGGATAAAGCAGAGCTTTTCTACGTTCTGGACCAGGACTACAGCTCCTGACCTCCAAGAAGCTTCCGGACCAGGCCTGAACGCCAGAGGGCGCACTTGCCTTGCAAATGCTAATAACCAAGCCGGCGTATTTTGAGTTCTCTCCTCCAAAAAAGATCAAGGGAAAATGTGTCGTTGTCAATTCACAGAAAACAGGCTGGGGCCTGATGCCACCGTGTTAGTCCTGAACCCGGGCTGGAAATGACAGTTATCTTTGATATTCCTTTCTCCCTTCCCTCCTTAGACTCCCCCGCCTTAGACATGAAGGATGGATAGAGAACACCTCCTATCTATTCTACCACCAAATTCTTACATTTCTTTCTTTCTTTAAAGATTTTATTTTTAGGTCATCTCTACCCCCAACGTGGGGCTCGAACTCACAACCCTGAGATCAAGAGTCGCAAGCTCTACTGACTGAGCCAGGCAGGTGCCCCTAAATCCTTATATTTCTTTTGCTGCTGCTGCTGCTGCTAGTGTCTCACTCAAACCTTGTCCCCCTCACACCTCTAAGTCACCTTACTTTTTTTTCCCAGGAGGAGTAGTCTGGCAGCACAGTTCAAATGTCCTATTCTTGTTCAAAATCCTGTTCCTGGGGAGCCACTAAAGGTTTCTGAAGAGACATAATCAATGATGGTTGAAAGCTGTGCTTTTAGAAACAGTACCGTTTCTAGACCGATAGTCAAAGCCCTCAATGGGCGAACTCGGATGGATTCATTTTCCAGCCTACTCCCATCTGATCTTTCTGCTCAAAACCCACTGGTATATTCACAATTCCTTGAATCTCTCATTCACTTCCAGAGTGTAGACTTCTACTTACATCATTTCCCTAAACTGGAACATCCTCCTTCCTCATCTATTTATTTTTTTATTTATTAAAAAATTTTTTTTAAACATTTTATTTATTTCTGAGAGAGAAAGCATGAGAAGGGGAGGGTCAGTGAGAGAGGGAGACACAGAATCTGAAACAGGCTCCAGGCTCCGAGCTGCCAGCACAGAGCCCGACGAGGGGCTCGAACCCACAAACCGTGAGATCATGACCTGAGCCGAAGTCGGATGCCCAACCGACTGAGCCACCCAGGCGCCCCCCTTCCTTGTCTATTTAAATCCTATCGATCATTCATAGTCCTTGCGGTTAAGCCCTACTTGCTTTGCAAAACCATCCCTAACACCACCAGCCCCATACTTCTACCCCAAGTCTTGCAGATCCCACAATCCACAGAGTAGTGTATTCATTCATTTGGCTTCTAGTAGTAGATGATTCGTTCTCTTTACCCTGTAATAATATATTCCCTTTCAGACTGCAATAAACAAATAGCTGTTATAGACTGTATCATTCCGTGTCCCCCATCAAAAGGTTCTCTGATACATCCACACAGTGCCATATTATGAGCTGTAAAAAGAAAGGAGAGGAAAAAAAGGAAGGAGGAGTATATATACTTACTACTATGGAATAATCTCCCAGTTACATGAATTGAAAAAGCGAAGAGTATGGTATGGATATAAATAAGGAGAGATAGTTGTATAGATAAATACCACTTAGCTAAGAGGATGAGATGCACATATATTACACGTTTGATTATATTTTAAAGGAGCAAACAGAAGGATACTCCAAACACAAAAGAAATAAGTTACTTAGGGTTAAGAGGGGAGGCAACGGGGTGGAGGTAAACAGAAGTTGGATTTCTTGGAATAGACCTTGTTTTGTATATT
Organism: Hyaena hyaena; assembly: GCF_003009895.1. NCBI lineage: Eukaryota > Metazoa > Chordata > Mammalia > Carnivora > Hyaenidae > Hyaena > Hyaena hyaena. The sequence continues at coordinate 3,604,424 of NW_024080660.1, read as the reverse complement.
TGACTTTAGAACTATAGAACTACTTTCTGTGAATCTAAAACAAAATGAAGTTTAAGAAGCAATTTCTAAAATGCAAAGGAACATGATATAAATGAGCTGATATAACCAGTTGGTAACACAACTATACGAAGGAAAAATGTTCCAAATGACTGTTTGAAAGACATAGAACCTAGTAGGATATAGCTCCAGGATAGAAAAAGAACTGTAAGAAAAATCTTGAACTGTTTGTAGGAGAGTAATTGTATTATTATTGCTAGTTTGAGACTATTACCTATATTTTAGGGTAAAGCAAGTTATGATTATGTTAATGACATTAGGAATCGGAATTTTCAGCTTAAGAGATATAAATATGAAGTCAAGGAAGTGAGGGGTGCCTGGGTGGCTCAGTCGGTTAAGCGTCTGACTTCGGCTCAGGTCATGATCTCGTGGTTTGTGGGTTCCAGCCCCGCGTCAGGCTCTGTGTAGACAGCTAGCTCAGAGCCTGGAGCCTGTTTCATATTCTGTATCTCCCTTTCTCTCTGACCCTCCCCTGCTCACACTGTCTCTCTCTCTCTCTCAGAAATAAATAAAACATTAAAAACATTAAAAAAAATAAAAATTAAAATCAAGGAAGTGAAATAGAATCAGTAACAGAGTTCTGTAATTCTAAATTTGCATTGGAAATACTGATATGGATTCATGAAGTATTTTACTTTAAAACAAAGAAACACAAAAAAGAGACATAAGAGATCTATTTCCTAGCTTTGCCCACTGAAAAGATCTAGAAACAATGATTTACTCAGTAGTAAGGAACACTCTGACATTTAGACTGTGTTCTCTAAATACCATTTCTCACTAAAATAGCAGGACTCTTTTGAGAAATGGAGGATTCCAGGTAGGACGAGAAATATGCATGATGATTTTGGAACATTTTATCATTTGAACTCACAAACTGAGATCATGACCTGAGCCGAAATCAGACACTCACCCGACTGAGCCACCCACGAGCCCCTTTTTGGTTGCTTTTGAAGAGAGCACGCCAAACACAGATTACTTCTTGAATATCCTTCTACTGCTCAAAAATCACCAATAGCGCAACACATATGGGAGGCTTATAATCATAAGCTCCTGAAGTGTGAGAATGACATTTGCAATCCGGGGGCTTCTACATTTGCTGGAATATCAGAATGAACCAGTGTGCCTGCTAGCGAAAGCCAAACATGTCTGGGACCCACCCAGATGCTACTGAATCAAGACATCCAACTGTGGAAGCTTGGAATACGTGATTTTAAATAGACTTTCCCAGTGATTCTGACGCTCTCGGCCTCACGAGGGTAAAGCAAAATGATGGACAGTGCTGGCGACAGAATACATGCTTCATATACGAAACGCATGCAGTGTGCCCAGGTGGGCAACAGCACCATGTTGGGGGCAGGTTTCAGTTGGTTTTGCTTTCCTGCGTGATGATGCATCATGGTTTCCCTGTCAGTGTCGCCTACTCTTCATACTTGATGGCTCTCCCATTACACACACTTTTACTGGCCAGGCCAGTAGGAGAAACAGAGTTAGAAGAAAGTGCACAATGTGGGACGTGGAGCCACAGGGAGACTGTCCTGGCTTCCTGATGGAGACAGCGGCCTGCAGGCAGAGGGACAGCGTGCTGAGCTGCTTACCATGGCGAAGCCAACATCTGCTTTCTTCAGAGCCGGCCCGTCATTCGTGCCATCACCAGTGACAGCCACCACCTGTCGTTGTTCCCCAATAGTGCTGTCAATGATGCCTGGGAAAAACAGACAAGCCCCAGTGAGTCGACAGGTGCTAGCTCAGCCCTCTGTTCCCCAACGAAGGTGCTTCTTGGGTTTTCCTCCCTGGTCCCTCACTCGATAGCAGATTGAAAGTGTAACCATCCTTCTGAGCCCCGACAGATCCGTCAGCTCCTGAGAAGCTGCTACTGGTGTGCCCTGCTCTGTGCAGGCATCTGGGGTAAGGAAGGGCTAGAGGAACACCTTGTCCAGCCTTCACCATGGCAGCAGGCCTAAAAACACAGGCGAGTTATAAACAGAAGTCCAGCTATTCGCTGAAAGCAATCCCAGGAAGGGGTGAAGAGCAGGGGAGGTGGGCTGATTGGGCGTTGGGCAGCCACTCTGGCAACCAGAGCGGACAGTGCACTCCTGCCCCCTGGTGGTTGGAGGAGAGCAGTGGCTCAGCCTCGAGGGCACTTTGAAGAGGGAGAAAGGTCTGGAAGCAGCCAGGCCCAAGCCACAGGCATTACGGACTCAGAGGGCTGGAGAGGATCCAGAAGATCCAGAGAAGGAAACTGAAACCCACAGAAGGGAAAGGCCTTGCGGGGTCCCAAAGCCAGCTGGGGAGGCCCAGCCCATCGTTCCGTTTCATCTCAGCCAAGGAGGACCACATACTCCCTGAGCAGGAAGAGGAAGAAGAACAACTTGAGGGGAAGAGTTAAAGCAGAAAATGATACTTCCCAGGATGCTGGCTTCTTCCAGCCAAGGAGAGGACAGGAGAAAGATCAGGGGGTCAGACCTGGACACCAGCATGCACACACAGGCACAGTCTACATGCCCATATGTGATAACTGGGTGCCCTCTCTCTGGCATCCAGGCTGGTGCCAAAGTGTGAGAGTGTGTGTGTGTGTGTGTGTGCGCGCGTGTCTGTGTGTACCATCTCCCTTTCTACTTTGTTCTTTCCTTCTTCTCTGTGCTGAGGTTCTACAGCACCATCCTAGGGCTGTGAATTATTTCCGAGGTGGCACTTTGACCTATGAGTCTGTCTTCACCAGGTAGCCTGTCTGCGGCCCTAAGGCAGCTGGTATTTGGTGGAGAAGACACCAACTGATTTGACGACAGAGACCTAGGGGTTGATCTGTACCACCTCCATTTATCAGCTGGCCCATATGGGTAAGTCACTCGTCTTCTCAGCCTTGAACTTCCTTACCTGCAAAACGGGAATCATTTAACCTGCCCTGGTTGGCGAATAAGATACGATGTTTAAAAACCACTTTATTACACGTGTGGACTATAGGTTTTTGCTAAATTGTCTGTTCCTCTCCCCCCTGCCCCCCAACCCATGAGCTGGATCTCCTGGGAACTCTCTATTCAGGACAGGAGAGTTGCTTTGGCCAACAGTTCTTGTCCGCCGCCGCCTCAGCCTGCCGTCTTCTGCCCCAGGTACCTGGTCAGGAGGCGAGCTCACCTTTCACCAGTGTGTGCTTGTCAGTGGGGGATGATCGTGCCAAGACTCGAAGCTTCGGCCAGATCTTGTCCAGCTTCTCTTGCTCCACCTGCCAACCGCAGACCACACCAGGTCAGTCAAGCCCAGAACCATCAGCCAGAAGGAGCTCACTTCTCCCCACGCTCTGGGATTCTGGGGTTGCTGGCATTCCATGGCCCGGAGCGGCTGTTTCCATGGCCTCCAGGGGAGATGAAACATCCAGCTGAGTCTCCTAGGGCAGGTTCACCGATGGTGAACATTCAGGCCCCGTGTGTTTTCGTTTTCCTCCCAGTTCCCTACTGGGGAGCCAATCCCCTGTTTCTTGGAGCCTTGACAAGAGGGGGGCCGGGGTGGGCTGTAGGCTCCAGTGGCTAAAGTGCTCTTGGGTCTTAGGTTTGCTTTCTCAGTAGACCAGGAATCTCTGGTCTGCTTCACACCCAGACCACATCCTCTTACAAACCTGTGCCACCGTTAGTCACAGGGTGGTGACACAGGGGGGTGACACAGGGGGGTGACACAGGGGGGTGAGGTGGAGAGAAATCAGCACGAAAGCACTCCTTGAGTGAAAAAAAATAGGGAGGATGTGAAAAGTTAGCAATGCTGTCTCAAAAGGTAGCTTATGAAGGAAGATAACGAGGAGAAAGAAAATTCCCCATTCTACCCCGAGTAGCTTTGGTAGAAGGAACATCTTGCTGTGAATAGATTTGTTTAAAAACCATCCCCTTGGCTCCCTCTCTCTCTGACACTCCCCTGCTCACGCTGTCTCTCTCTCTCCTAGAAATAAATAAAACATTAAAAAAAAAACAAAAAACCCATCCCCTTGGGGGTACAAGGCCTCACAACTCCCCTACCTGCTACTTGGGATGTTGCCCGTTTCATGAAACCATTTAATAAAGCCGATTAGAACTTCCCAAAAAACCCCAAAACCAAACACAAACAAACACACAACAACAACAAAACCCAGCTGCTCTCTGACATGTGGCCCAGATGCGCCACACGAGGGCCGGCCTCCTCGCCCGTGACTCACCTCGCCTTTCTCGTTGCGGATGAGTCGGTTGAACTCTTTGCCTTCTAAGCACAAGAAGTCATCCCCAGGTGTAAGAATGCCACATTTGGTGGCGATGGCCCGGGCTGTGTTGATGTTGTCACCGGTCACCATTCTGACAGTGATGCCGGCTCGTTTGCATTTGGCGATAGCTTCCGGTACCTAGGGAGGTGGGGTGGCAAGGCCTGCTAGGCTGTCCCCGTTCAGGGTCCCTTCACTGTGCCCAGGAGACAGGTACCGCAGGAGCAGGGCCATGGGGCGCTGGCTACATCAGTCATTTTTATATTGTTCGGTGCCCCCTCACTTTCTGTCCTACCCATAGTATGACATTTGAATTTGCCTTATTGTAACTTGAGTTGAAGTAGAAATTTGCTTCAGGAGCTGAGTGTGAAAGCTTACTCTCCCTAAAATCTAGACTCCTTAGCAGGGTGTATATATAACCCTTTGAGATTTGGCCACTGTCTTCCTTCCTAACAGAAATTTCTGCCATTCTCCACCCCCCTGGCCCATACTCCAACCATATCAATTCTTTGGAGTATGCTTCCAAATGCATGCTACCCTCTCATGCCTGTGGGCCTTGATAACTAACAGTCCATCTGTCTGAATTTCTTACAAGCAGAGACTTTTTCCAATGCCTTAGCATCTAGAATAGTGTCCAGCTACCCTAGGAGGGCTCAACAAGAATGTGTTGATTCAAAGATGGCGGCCAGAGGCGAGCTTGGTGTCCCAGTTAACTCAGCCTCCTGGCTGTTCTAGGTACCAAATCATAAGCTCAATAAAACCTATGTTGCTCACCCCCCAAACAGCATTAACCATCACAATGGCACCTTCTATTAGCTCAGCACTCTATAGCAGTTTTGTGAAGCCAGAAGCATGGGAACACCTATCCCTGTAAGTGAGAAGTTGTTAGGCAACTTGCCTGGGGTCACAGCTAGAAATGGACCGAGTACTCCAGTTCCTGTAACTCTTGGGTGGCTTCCCATTAGAGCATGCTCAGACTGCACATGGCCTGGGGGCTGTTGGAAGACTTCCATTCATGTTTTCTTACCCGTTTGCCAAGCCAAAGCCTCACCTCTGGGCGCACGGGGTCCTCAATGCCCACCACTGCGACGCAGGTCAGTTCGGTGAGGATCTCATTCTCATTGTCCCATGGGGGTTCTCCGTCATTGAAATCCCGGTAAGCTATGCAGAGAGTTCGGAGGCCCTCCGAGGCCATGGGCTCGATGACAGTGCGCACCATCTCATCTCGGTCCTTGTTCTTGAACGGCACTGCTTCCCCTTTCTTGTCCAGGATTCGATTACACCTGGGGAGGCACACACGTTCAGGAAGCAGCACTCCCTTCTCACCCAATAAGTCTCTATAGTCACTTGCAGACATTCTGCCAACTCTGCATGACTTCTAAAGACACTGTTCCAAGGCCTGAAATCTCTCTCCATCCTCCAGCTGAGTCCCTTTTTCCAAGGTAGGTTGGTGTGTAGGTGGAGAAGGTGCAGGTAAGCACAAGGTGTGGCTCTCCCCTATCATCTGTCCCTACCCATATGTGAAGGTGACGCCAAGAGTCATTTGTGGATCACTTGCTCTTCTGAACTTCTCAAAGGTGAAGAGACATGTTTAATTCCCATGATCTAGAATGGCACTCAATGCATAGGGCGTGTTCCACAGGAATGTGCTTATTGAAAGAAAGTGGCTGATTAGCAGCCAAATAGAGGCACTGGTGAATTCAGCTACTGGCCTTATACCTACCGCTAACCTTAAAGGACCTGTGAATAGCCTAGCCACTTTGATTAAATCATGCAGCTTTCTATAATCAGAATTGAGCACAAGAAGGAAAACAAAACACAGAACTACCAATTCTAGTACTTGCTGTGTGCCAGGCATTTTATGTGCAGGCATACCTCGTTTCACTGCACTTTGTACATACTGTTTTTTGTTTTTTTTGTTTTACAAACTGAAGGTTTGTAGCCACCCTGCATCAAGCCAAGTCTGTCGGCACCAATTTGCTCACTTCCTGTGTCTTGAGTTACATTTTGGTAAGTTTCACAATATTTTAAACTTTTTCATTATGATTATGTTTGCTATGGTAGATCTGTGATCAGTGAGCTTTGATGTTACTATTGTAATTGTTTTGGGACACCAAGACTCGCACGCATATAAGACAGCAAATATAATCGATAATGTTGTGTGTGTTCTGACCCCTCCACTGCCCAGCTCTTTCTTTCCCCTTCTCTCTTTCTCTCCCCAGGCCTCCCTATCCCCTGAGAGACAACAATACTGAAATTAGGCCATTAATAACTGTACAGTGGCCTGTAAGTGCTCAAGTGAAAGGAAGATGTGCATGTCTCTCACTTTAAATCAAAAGCTAGAAATGATTAAGCTTGGAGAGGAAGGCATGTTGAAAGCCGAGAGAGGCTGAAGGGTAGGCCTCTAGTGTCAAATAGCCAAGCTGTGAATCCAAAAGAAAGTTCTTAGAGGAAATGAAAAGTGCTGTTTCCGTGAAACCCAAATGGTAAGAAAGTGAAACAGTCTTATTGCTTATATGGGGCAAGTTCCAACGGTCTGGGTAGAAGATGAAACCGGCCACAACAGTCCCCTAACCAAAGCCCAATCCAGAGCAAGGCCCTAACACTCTTAAATTTTATGAAGATAGCAGAGGCTGGGTCACGAGGTTTAAGGAAAGCAGAGATCCCTCTAATATAAACTTGGAAGGCAAGTGCTGATGTAGAAGCTGCAGCGAGTTATCCAGAAGGTCTAGCTCCTATCATTAAGGAAGGTGGCTAAGCAATAGATTTTCAATGTAGATGAAACAGCCTCATACTGTAAGAAGATGCCATCCAGAACTTTCATAGCCAGATAGAAGTCAGTGCCTGGGTTTCAAAGTTTCAAAGGAGAGGCTGACTTTCTCATTAGGGGCTAATGCAGCTGGTGACTTTAAATGGAAGCCAATGCTCATTTACCATTCTGAAAATCCCAAGGCCCTTAAGAATTATGCTAAATCTACTCTGTCTGTGCTCTATAAACAGAACAACAATGCTCGGATGGCAGCACATCTGCTTATAACATGGCTTTCTGAATATTTTAAGCCCACTGTTGAGAGCTGTGGCTCAGAGAAAGATTCCTTTCAAAATGTGACTGCTCATTGACAGTACACCTGGTCACCTGAGAGCTCTGATGGAGATGTCCAGAGAGATTAATGTTGTTTTCGGGGCTGCTAACACAACATCCATTCCGCAGCTCATGAGTCAAGGAGTAATTTCAACTTTCAAGACTTATTATTTAAGAAACGCATTTTGTAAGGCTATCGATAGAGATTCCTCTGATGGATCTGGGCAAAGTAAATTGAAACCTCCTTCCAAATGCAATTAAGAACATTCATGATTTATGGGAAGAGGCCAGAATATCAACATGAAAAGCAGTTTGAAAGAAGTTGATTCCAACCCTCCTGGATGACTTGGACCCTCCTGGTTCAAGACTGCAGAGGAGGAACTCATTGCAGATGTGGTGGAAATAGCACGAGACGTGGAATTAGCAGTGAAGCCTGAAGGCAAGACTGAATGGCTATGATCTCAGGATCAAACACAAACAGAGGAGGAGTGGGTTCTAGCAGATGAGCAAAGAGAGTAGTTTCTTGAGATGGAATCTACTCTTAAAGAAGATGCTGTCAAGATCGTCGAGGGACAATAAAGGATTCAGAATAGTACATAAACTTAGTTGATAAAGCAATGGCAGGGTTTGAGGGGAAATAACTCTAATTTTGAACGAAGTTTGTCTATGGGTAAAATGCTATCAAATAGCATCTCATGCTATAGAGAAACTGTAAATGAAAAGAGTCAATCTTTTTCACAGTCTTATTTTAAGAAACTGCCACAGCCACCCCAACCTTCAGTGCCCACCGCCCTGGTCAGTCAGCAGCCATCAACATTGATGCAAGACTCTCCACCAGCAAAAAGATTATGATCACTAGGCGCGCCTGGGTGGCTCAGTCAGTTAAGCATCCGACTCTTGATTTTGGCTCAGGTCACAATCTCACGGTTCATGGGATCGAGCCCTGTGCCAGGCTCTGCAGAGAGCCTGCTTGGGACTCTTTCTCTCCCGCTCTCTCTGCCCCTCCCGAACTCATGCACACACACACTCTCTCTCTGTCAAAATTAATCAATGAGCATGAAAAAAAAAAAAGATTATGATCACTAAAGCTCAGATGATGGTTAGCATTTTTTAGCAATAAAGTATTTATAAAGTATGTTATTTTTTTTAACCCTTAGTAGATTACAGTCTAGTATGAGCTGTATATCCTGGGGAACAAAATGATTCATTTGCCCCACCGTACTGTGGTGATCTAGATCCGAACTCACTATGTCTTTGGTAGGCCAAAGTACATTGAACCATTTAATCATAGGAACCCCATGGGTATTAGTCTGTTTTCAGGTTAGCAAATGAAAGCTTGGATCACTGAGGCCTGAATCCCGCCTGGGTTATCTTAGCTGTATCACCTTGAGCAAGTTACCTGACATCTCTGGACCTCTGTTTTCTCATCTGTAGAACAGGGATACTAACAGTATCTACTGCACTGAGTTGTGAAGATTAAACAGAACAGGCCACCTAAGGCACTTGAGAACTGCTTGGCCTGAAGAAGTGCTCAGATATGAGTCCTGATGTCACTACTTGCAAGGGGGGCTCATGTATCATTCGGATGGGATCAGCATGGCGCAGGTGGCCCAGACCTTCCTGGGGGGAGGATTTCAAAGGGAAGGAGAAGCGGGGGAAGGGGTGCTCACTTGCGCAGGATGATCTCCGAGGCGCCCTTGCTGTACATGCGGTAGCCACCATTGGGTTTCTCGACAACCGTGCTCATTGATTTGCGCACGGAGTTGAAGGTGTACACCTTGTAGAGCTTCTCCTCGGGCACTTCATTGCGCACCGCGTGGTAATCCTGCTTCAGGTCTGTGACAAAGCCCAGCAGAGCACACTCGGTCTTGTTGCCCACCTGGCGTGGCAGACCTCCCTCCTTCTCCGGAGGCTGAGAGAAAAATCATATGTGACATTGAGTTATGTGCCTCAACTAGAGAGCGAGTTGAGGAAGGAAATGACAGAACTTCCACGTGTATACCGGGAGCCCGGGAGGGAGACAGCAATTGTTTTTTCCCCAGGTGTAAGCAGGCAGTGGGCAGTGGCGCCCCTGGCCCCTGGGCCATCCAGGGCTTAGGGATATTTTAGTTTACCCCAGGGGGTGGTGCCAGTGTCTCACCCTGTGTGGGTCTCATTCTAACACCCTCTCTGAGATTCTGGAAAATATGTACTTTGTGCTACCAGAATGAGGTCTCTCCTAGAGATATTGCCATCATATGGTGATTGGTGGGCGTTTCTTAGCCATAGATTTCTACCTGCCTCCCCACCGCCAGTCTCCTCCCATGGATCATTCCCTAGTCACGTCAGACATGATCAGTGAGAAGGAAGAACTGTGATGTGGGATGGCCATCCAAGGAGAATAAACAAGAGAAAATCTCTCTGTCCAGAGATTACTGGTCCCCTCCAGCCACCCATTCTAAGTGTCCAGGCAAAGGAAGAGCTTACCAGAATCTTGGAGGTATAGGCACTGTTGATAGAAATGCCATTGACAATAAGGTCCAGGACCTTCGGCAGGAGGGCATCAGGGCTTGGGATCTGATGGTAATGGGTGTCTCCAATATAAGCCTGTACCACGGTCATGCGGTTCATGGTCAACGTGCCTGTCTTATCAGAGCAAATGGCTGTGGCGTTGCCCATCGTCTCGCAAGCATCCAGGTGCCGTACCAGGTTATTGTCTTTCATCATTTTCTACAAAGGAGATGAGAACAGACTTAAGAGGGAATCAATATAGGTCAAAGGCCATGTTTTAGCCAGCACGTAACCCCCTCTCATCCTCTCATTGGTACAGAAATGCAGGACACCACTTTTGCGAATCTTCTTCAGATTCTACTGGCTTCCCTAAACACTGATGCAGCTGATTGAGAGGGTCTTCCACTTCCGAGCAGCGCCAGTGGCTTCTGGCCTTGTGAGGCACCACTGGGGGTCTGTGGAGATGGCTCAGCCTTTCCCCCAATACTATGTGGCACCCTCCCTTCCCAACTCTGTCCTAAAAGCAGAGCCAATATCGTTCTGGTCTCACCTTCACAGAGTAGGCCAGGGAAATGGTGACGGCCAGCGGCAGCCCCTCGGGCACAGCCACCACGAGCACGGTGATCCCAATGATGAAGAACTTGACAAAGTACTGGATGTAGATGGGGGTGCACTCGGGTAGCCATGCTCTTCGGTGGACCACGAAGTTGTCAATCACAAAGTACAGGATCAGGATGAGAACGGTGATGGCAGACATGATGAGGCCTGTCCAGGAGACAAGTCACCTGAACCCAGGCTCCAGGGCGTTCCCAGAGCCCCGGCAAGGGGTGGGCTGGCATAAGTTATGGCCTTTGCTACCAATGTTTAAAACCACTATCTCTAGGGAGTCGTATCCAAATCCCCTATCCATTCTGTTGCTTATACGTTACTGTGCAGGAGGGGAAAGATGCTGCTCCACCTTCCACAGACACAGGCTCTAGTCTCAGCGCTGCACTAACTTGACCCGTGGCTTTGGGCTGGGCTTTGTCCCTGTCTGGGCCTGTTTCCTCATTTATAAACAAGGAGTTGATCTAGTTTTCTAAAACAGCATTTTATTGGGGATGCCTGGGTGGCTCAGTCAGTTGAGCATTTGGCTCTTGATTTTGGCTCAGGTCATGATCTCAGGGTCATGGGATCAAGCCCCATGTGGGGCTCTATGCTGAGTGCAGAGCCTGCTTAGGATTCTTTCCCTCTTTCTCTACCTCTCCCCTGTGCATGCGTGTGCGCTTTCTCTCTCTCTCTCTCTCTCTCTCTCAAATACAAAACAAAACAAAACAAACCCTCCAAAACAAAAAAAACCCCAGCATTTTATGATTCTATCTCAGACCTACCCTCTTCCCACCGTTCATAATGTAGTGACTGTTACCTACCCATTTCCTTGCAGTTTATCAATTAAGTAAGGCTTCTCCCCTATCAGTTCACAACTTGTTCACAGTGATGTCCTTAAGGTCACCTACATGGCTAACCTTTAGAACAGTGCTTCCTGACCTTTCTCCTGACATGGCATAGATAGAAGATGACAATAATTTATAGGTTTATAATAAGCAAATACTTCTATAGTGCCTACTATAGGCCAGGTAAACACTACACATATACTGACCCATTTAATCCTCACAAAACCCCTGTGAAATAAGTTACTGTTATCTTCCCTTTTCAGGGGGAAATCAAGGCACAGAGATATTTTTTTTAGAAGATCAAAACACAATTATGATTTCTAAATTTTTAAAATGTTGTTGATTTATTTATTTACTTCATGATAAGTATACTCTTTAATCCCCATCACCCATTTCACCCATCCTCTCGTCCCCCTCCCCACAGAGAGTTTTCTGGAAGGGCACACTGGCTGGGGGACCAACTATTCTGGCTGGCCCGAGACCGCGCAGTTCCCTGGGATGTAGGACTTTCAGAGCTAAAATTAAGGCAGTCCCAGCCAACGGGGTTGATGGGTTCTTCCACACACTGATGTCAATGGAAGAATCTTGTCAAGGTCAGAAAGCAACTGGCCTTGGGCTCCAACTGGCCTGGGTGGTCTGGCTGCTCTGCGGGCTGAGGGGATCACTATCTGGGCACCCTGTACCTTGCTGTGGCAAAATGTCTGGGAAGAGCTTTGCTTCAAACCACCGTCTAGTTCAGCTCTTTGCTTTTCCTGAGGGCCTAATGATTCTAGAGAATCAGAGCAAGGCTTGAGGTGATTATACCAATAAAAGCATATTCTTTTGAGTTTTGCTTCAGCAAGGTCAGGGATGATGGGCCCTGGATGCCTAGAGTCCAAAATTTAAGGAAGTCCTCCCTCCCAGGGTGGTACAAAGTACGACACTTGCCTCGCCCGAGTCCTAGCTTGATAAGTAAATTCCAGCAAGAAAGGAACCCAGTTGCTGGCCACCGGGTAGCTCGTACTCCCCAAAGAGCAGGGCAGGGATGTGGAGGGCAACAGAAGGGGTGAGATGGGGTCTGTGTAATGTTTCACACCTGTGTGCCAGGCTCAGGAACGTCATTCCACGCCTGCAATTCATCTCATCCGTGTATAGTTTATATGCAAGAGATGTCACAGCAGCCAAACGCAGCTGGGGACTAGAACTGAAAGGATTGGGAGAGACTAAGGCTGCCCAGCAGAACCCCGTGATGCCTTAGCCACTCTCGGTGCGCGCCGTCCAGTAAGGTAGCCACGGCCTGAGTGTGGATGCTGACCAGCTGAAGTAAGGCTGATGGGACCGAGGAACTGAATGTTTCACTGTACTTGATTTTCATCAATTTAAGTGGGAACAACCACACATGGTTAGTGGCTACGGTAGCGGCCTGCATAGCTTCTTGCTACTCAGTGCGTGGCTAGCCCATTGGTGGCACTGGCATCACTTGGGGGCCTGGTAGAAATGCAGACTCTCAGGCCCAGCCCCAGCCCTCCTGAATCAGAATCTGCGCTTGAACAAGATTCTGGGTGAACCGTCCACACAGAATGTACTGGTCTAGACTCTGATTGTGGTAAAGAGAGGGGTGGGGACAGAAGATAATTAAATGGTGGCACAAGACCATACCTTGAGGGCTCTGTCCACTGAAGAAGCAATATGCCTTTTGTTTCCTCCTCCAACCACAGCCCCCCCCCCCCCCCAAACAGAAGGTGGAGAGAGAATGTTGAGGCAGGGAGTGGAGAAACCACTTCCTCTCATACACGAGAGTGCCTTTAGTGACCCCTCCTCTGGAAAGAGCCTCTCTAATCACAGGCTTCCTTTTTCTTCCAGTCCTTACTTTGAATTTATTGTCCTGTGCCTGGCCAGATGCTACCCCTATATGCAGGAATTGCCTCTAGGAAACAGGAGCCTTCTCTGCCCTTAAGGAATTTATAAGCCAATACATGAAACGGATGAGTGGTCATCAAAGTCTTCCGTCTCCCTAAAGTAGATCTCTCTTGTGTGACAGAAGTTCTTTATTCCCCACTTGTTTGGAGGAAAGGGACCATAGGGCCTCTAACCCTCGCACTCAGGGACCTGCTTCTCTCTGAAGAGGCCGGAGGAGCGGCCGGAGGGTGGCGGGGAGAGGGGCGCGGCTCCCTGGGCTGCACTAGCCCCTTGGAAGTTTCAGCTTCTTTCTGCCGGCCCAGCTGGTGCAAGAGGGAGACAGTCAGAGAGGCGAGGACCCAGAACAGCACTTGTGACCAATAAGGCGGGCCGCCCTACTCACCAGCTTTCCCAATCTGGACGGCCAAGCGCGTCAGCTTGCCCTGCAGCACCGACTTCTCCTTTTTGGGCAGCTTGGCCGCCTTTTTCTCCTTCTCCTCGTTGTCGATCCCCTCCTGGCTGTTGAGTGGCTGGATTTCCAGGGCCACTCCATCCTGGGTTTTGGCTAGGGTGTGCACACAGACAGGGCAGGTGAGCGCGCAGGGAGGCGGCAGAGAGTCGCAAGCACGTGAGAACCCCAACTCCTCTGTCTCCTTCCTGGAATCCACCTCGGACCCCCATGTCGGCTCTGATCACTCTCACCCCATGCCAGACGGGGCACTTGCCTTGCACCCTCCACTAGGGCCTTTGGGAGGATATTCTGAGAACTGGAGATGAAACGGGAGTGCTTTTGGGGCGTGCATTTCTTCGTCAGTGGCAGCTTCCTGGCACCACCTCAGAGCCCCAAGCCAGGTTTATTCCAGCAAGAGGATTAGTCATGCCACTAAGCGCTATTACCAACAACCGTCCTTCCTGGAATTCAGGGCTTAAAATAGTGAATCTTTACTGCAGAAAGGGGCCGATGGGGGAAGGCTGGAAGATGTTTCTAGAGCATAAGGGTCCTGGTCGGCTCTGTTAAATAGTCCATCTCTCTCTTCCTATAGACTGTCGGGGGAAACACAAGACTCCGCCCCCAATACAAGATATTCTCCAGTTCCTTCTTACAGCAGTCAAATGACAGGGGAAGGAAATGCCCTTGTTCCCCTGTCTGACGAAGGTGGGGAGGCACAGAGTGGGGAGGTACGGGGGTAAGTCTTTGAGGGGAGAGGGAAGAAGCTGGTACGAGGGACCCTCTGGAAGAAGAGGGAGAAAGACAGACATATAAATCCATTTTGCTTTCAAAAGAAGAGTAAAAGAGACCTAAAGTTAAAGAATTATTTCTGTGGAGCCCTGGTTCTCCGATGTGATGGCTTTATCCCTAAGGACTCCTACAACATGGGTCCAAAGAAAAATAATCTCTAGAAGCTGTCTCAAGAAAGCCCTTCTCGCCGGGTCCCGGCACCCCTCCAGCTTCACCCCTGTGGAGTGAGGATGCCCTTCCTGAGATACTGTCTCTGTTGTCAGACTCACAAACAAGACAGAGACGGGATGTAGACACAGCCACCGAAAAAGAAACACACACCAGATCGGGAGGAAGAAAACAGACTGAGGTGAGAACAGAGAAAGAGGTGGGGAGAGGTACAGAGAAAGGGCTCTGTCCAAGCACCCCTGAGAAGACTGGGAGAGAAGACCAGACCAGAAGAGGACATTGATGAGGCAGCTAGCAAGAGGAGGGTGCAGGGACTGCCCACCCCAACTCCCTCTACCGTGAGGACCCTGAAGTCTTCCAGCCCGGGAACTGATGACCTTTGGTGTTTAAATCCGGCCTAGGGCGATGAAGCAATGTGTTCAGCGCCCAGGCAAGAGCAGATCCAACCCACGCGCTCCCCAAGAGAAACCTTGACAGGAGGTCCCAGGAGACAACAGCAGAGGGCGCTGTTGTCCCATTTTGGATTGGGATTGGGATCTTGAGACCACCCCCAAATCTCTGCACCTTCCTCAGGATGAGGCATCCGGGCCACAGCAGCAGGTAACAGATTTATGGAGAGGACACAGGGAGAAGGCAGATGGCCTGGAAAGGTCTGATTTGAGTGTGGGCAGGTAGAGATGGCAAATGAGTGGGTGGAGAGGTTACCTTTGTTGCGATTTTCAGGGACTCCTTGTTTTTTACCTGTTTGAACAAGAAAGAAAAAAGTGGGGTGGAGACCCAAAGTGACTATTAAGAGATCAGACAGCCAACTGCTGGTCCTGCTCAGAGCCCAAAAGGGCGACAGCAAAGGGGCTGAGCGGCAGGGAAGGCAATGTAAAGGAAGTTCACATCTCTTCTCACATCCATTCTCACTAGCGGCTCTCCTGAATCGCTGGGGGGCGGACCAGCCACTCGTGCAGGTGAGCGCAGGTGAGCGCGCACCTACACCCGCGCTGCGTCCCCAGAGGAGCCCGGCCGCTGCTGGGAGGCTGCTCCCGGCCTGTGTCGCAGCACTTGGAGAAACGGGGTGGGGGTTAGAAAGTGAGAGAGGCTGGAACGGTTTCTGCCTAATGGCGAAGACTCTGAAAGGGGTCTCCCTGTCCATTCAGCAGCACCAGGCAAGCTTCCTCCTTACTCTTCTGCAGGCAGCTGCCAAATCCAGTAGTCTAGCTCCTGAGGAAACGTGTTCCATTTCCTTTCGATAAACTGCCCTCCACAAAACGGCCTGAGATGGTCCCCTAGCCGAGTGACAGAAATCCTTCTCTCCTCTAAGGAAAGAAGGAATGCTTAGGGAAGGGGCTAGATTTCTTTCTAGTGCCTCTTCCTCATTCAACCTTCTGCGTCCCCTTCCTTCAGGAGCTCACAAATGGCGAAGACAGGACTAACTTTTGGGGGAGACATTACCACTCTGTTCCCACCCGCCTAGCCATGTCTCTCTTCCCCTGACGGCCCGTGGTTTCGGCAGTTTTCCCGCAGCCTTGATGGGTCATGTAAGCCCCCATGTTTGAGGAAGAAGGGTTGGGAGGGTTGCACGGAGGGCATCTGGGGCCAGCTCCCTTGGGCTGAGCTTTACATCTCCCCCTTGTACAGCCATTAACAGACACAGGAGTCGAGGCTCAAAGGTAACCTGACTCGGTTTTCATCAGAGCACCCTGGAGAGCCAGCCTCGACATCTTTAGCTTGGCAAGACATCTGGATAGCCACGCTCTTCATCCAGAAGCTTCCTCCCAGTGGGTGTTCCATCCAGGTCCATTCTCTTGCCGCCTCCACTCTGTCCATGGGGGTGGGAGGGAACGGAGTCTCATCTCAAACGCCCCTTACCTTTTTTCTTCTTCTCCTCCTCTTCTCCCTCACTGGCTCCCAAAAGGGTAAAGATGATTCCAGTCTGAGAGTTGATACCCACAGCAGTCACTACCATCCGGCCAGAGCCCTCCATGACATGGGTCCCTATATGAGAAAGGAGAAGGTGGGAGGAGTGTGGCTTTTTTAATTCCGAGCCAGGCTCTGGTCTGGAACGTGAACTTAGAAAAAAACAGTCCTTCTTCCTTCTTTCCCCATGGATCACAACACACTCGGCAGACAGCAGGAAAAGGTCAAGGGCTGGGCCCATTTAATACACACCAAGCAAACTGGGGGGTAAGGAGAAAAGTGTGTTTTTCTGCTTTAGGGTAAGACTCCCTCCCCTCCCCTCCTCCTAACCAGCAGCCCTGCCAAGGCCCCTTGAGCACTTGCTGTACAGAACCTCTTTTCAGTTGCCTGATAACCTTGTATTCAACCCACCGATATGCTACTGCCCCAGATGAAGCTAGGGGAAGAGGAGGGGGTGGGGCCAGGAGAGAGAGTGAGTCTCTGTGTCCCGGCTGTCTGGGGGAGGTAGAAGGGGAGGTTAGAATGGGAGCCGAAGCAGCCAGAGGCCACACCTGAGAGCAGCATTGGGTCTTTTTCCACTGACTTCTTGACATGGTCTGATTCCCCAGTCAGAGAGCTCTCATCAATCTTGAGATCGTTCCCCTGGATCAGGATCCCATCTGCGGGCAGCAGGTCACCTAGCGTGTAGAGCAGAAAGGGCAACAGGGAAAGAGGGTAGGTAAGAGCGTGGCAGAGGGTAGGAACCATCCAGCCCCGTTTCAGGGTTGCTCCCACGGGCCCTGCCTATAGGGCGATGGCCCGGGGGGGGGGGGGGTACCTGTATGGCCTCTGAAAGATGGCTTCATCTCTGACAACTTGTTAACTCCTTATGAACTCACACAGTTACCTCTCATGGACTTGACATTATGTATTTTTAACCCTAAGACACACAGGGTACAAGTCTGACACTCTTTGGGGAGAGTTTCTTCTTTCTTTAAATCCTTCTCCACAACCTCCTTCCCCTGAGCTAGAAGGTAACACAATTGGGGTCTTCTCTCCTTGGGTCTTCAGTGATTCCCAGCCGCCTATGCCAAAGGACCTAGCCCTCGGATAGGGAGGGTGACACAGGTAAGAAGCATGAGTTCTCACCGTATTTGATTTGGGCGATGTCACCCACCACGATCTCCGCCACGGGGAGCTGGATGATGTGACCATTTCGGATCACGGAGAATTTCTGTTCCTTTTCAATGCGGTTCTGCAGCCCCCGGAATTGCTTCTCTTTGCTCCAATCATTGAAGGCGGTCACCAGCACCACAATGATCACGGAGAACAGGATGGCTGCCCCCTCAATCCATCCGGCTTCTGCCTCTCCTTCGTCTTCCGCACTGCTTACGGGTAGACCACACTCTAGCCCAGGGAAAGGAGAAAGTGGAAGGGTCACCTGGGCGCCCTTCGTTAACATTCAAAACGCCAAGTGGTGCCTCCACAATCTCCCAGAATGGAAAGTCAGGGAAGGAGAACAATAGAAAATAAAGCTCTTGGGCAGAAGAGTCATCCTCTGAAGGTACCGGAGGACGGCATGACTGGGCACCATCTCGTTGCCAAAAGAGCTATCTGCGTTAAGCCAAAAGGAGATTATGAGTAGACAGCACAAAACATGTCATTGCAAAATGACTGGCCAGTCACGTGCACAGAACTTATGAGTCCTAACATGGTCAGGCTCCAGGTCACTGCTATTTCCCATAATGCCAGACAGCTGGGGGGACTCGGAGAAGCAGGTTTTGTTGGTTGGGTGAGGGTAGAGAGCTCCTGATATCCTGCATGAGGATTTGATAGGGGACGGGGAGGAAGACCCTGGATTCGGGATGGGCTGGAAGAACAGCTTACTAGCTACTTGCTGGTTTTCTCTGGAGAACTCATCCTGAACTTGTAAGCTACACCCCGACAACCGCGAATACCGGTGCTTTTTGGTGGTGCTGGAAAAGAACACCGAGCCGAGCCGCTCGGGGCTGCTGCAGACACTCACGTTCATTTTCTTCACCGGGGGGCCGATAGAAGGACAGGACGAGGGAGATGATGGCTGCAATCTCCAGGATGATGAGTGTGACATCTTGAAGGGCTTCCCACACTAGTTCTAAGAAGGTCTTGGGCTTTTTGGGGGGGATAAAGTTCTGTCCGAACACGTGCTTACGTTTCTCCAGGTCCGCAGGGCTCCCAGACAGACCTGAAAAGGAGATACGAGTAGGATGAGCGGGTGAGCCAAAAGGGGGAAAGAATGAATGACGGAAGAAGGTGGTTCAAAGACCTGAATAAAGACCCTCTGCTTCCTGTTCTGCCTACGCAGGAGATCCAGTCAGAGGGACCAGTCTCCCCAGTTTGCCCAGGACGCAGGGGGTGTGACACCTTCAGGCACAAAATGGGCAAACTGGGACAAGGTGGTCGGTCACTGGCTGCTCTTAGCCTCCAGGGTAAGCTAACCTAGATCAAACACGTCTCCTCCTCCTCCCAAGGTCACTGCAGGCTCCCGCTCTGAGAATGCAGACATGCAAATGGCCCCCGGGGCTGACAGAGCTTTCCTCTCACTTTAACCTGCAACTACTGGGGATGATTTTCAAACGGAGTTTGCTTCCATCCACTGGCTCACACACAAAGGCCAGAAAGAATAAGCCCTCTGCTCAAGGTCATGCTAGAAGGCGAGGAGACAGTCCAAGCAGTTGTCCTGATTTGAAGTCCCAGAGGCTTTAGGAGATCAACAGGGGGTGGAGAGGCGGGGGTGGGAGGGGAGGGGGTCGTTCCAACTCCAACTGTGGCCATCGCTTGAGGCACACGTTCCCCCCTTTTCTGTCACCCCCACAGAGACACACCCCCCACACCGCTAAGAGGTGCTACCACTCTAGGAACTACTATGTACTTAGAGAAGTACTACTTAAACTAAGTATTAGGTACTAAGAGAAGCACTATTATTCACGTTGATTGAAAAAAGAACACAAAGGTGAAGCCGCAAAGTCAGACAGTATGCAGTCATTGATTGCCAGCACGCTCCGTTAGCACATATGCTTATAAACCAGCGTGAGTGTGCACACGTATTCCACACATGTTCCCCAAGAGAAAAGGGAGAGGTGGAATTATTCCCTAGTTTCAGTGCCTTCTTTATCTCAGGACTTTAAAAAAAATTTTTTTAATGTTTATTTATTTTTGAGAAAGAGAGAGAGACAGAGACTGAGCACGGGAGGGGCAGAGGGAGTGGGAGATACAGAATTTGATGCAGGCTCCAGGCTCTGAGCTGTCAGCACAGAGCCCAATGCGAGGCTCGAACTCACAAATGGTGAGATCGTGACCTGAGCCGAAGTTGGACGCTTAAAAGACTGAGCCAACCCGGTGCCCCCAGTCCTTATATTTAGGCCCCTCTGCTGGGCCCGAGGAGGGGGTTGTACTGTAAGGGAAGGAGGGAAATCCTAAAACTTCAATGGATGCCAGCTGGCATTTCTCTAGTTGTTTACACACAGCAGCAGATAAGCCCTGGGCTTGGCACCTGGAGTTGCTGACTGCACTGTTCAATGGGTTCCCACCCAGAGGCGGGAGGGGCGGTGGCCGAGCTGTGTCTCGGAAAGAAAGGTTGTAGCAGAGGAGAGTTAGGATCAGAGGACAAGGCCACTCCATGAAGCCTCACACAAGCGCAAGGGAAAGCAGGGGACAGGAAGCTGCAAGGAGAAAATGGAGAAGCGGATGCCAAAGGCCTGCTTCACACTTTGGTCAACAGGAAGGACTATTACCCTGGTGGGTAAGGGGGCATGGTGTGAAGGCAAACCTCTCTACTCTGTCTCTGCTCAACAGGATCCAGGAGTGGTATCTTGAGTGGCAAGAGGAGAGATTCGGGTCAGACCCAAGGAAGGCATTTGGACAAAAAAGGACTTTGGAAATGGGAAAACAGAAGGGGTGTTGCTCGTAGGGTCTGAGATGGCCTCCATTTCTGTATCCAGGTAAAAAAACCATCAGGTGAGGGACTCAGGATGCTCACCTGTCTGGGAGGGTAGATGAAGGACCCTGAGTGGATGGAAAGTATGTGTGTTGGGGGGGAGGGGGCGGGGACTGGCAATCCACGCTGTGGACTTGGGGAGTAGAGACCACTGTCACTTGCCAGTGCTTAGGTGAGGGAGACAGGGAGTGGGTCAGAGAAGCAGTGCCAATGTTCTTATCCAGGTCTCCCTGCCTCCCAGTGCCCAGGAGTGCCACCCTGGCCTCCGGCTGAGTGGCGTAGCCAACTCTGCGGGGGAGTGGGTTTGGCCAAAGCACTAGCAGCGAGTTGGGTTGCTTCCCAGAGGCTCCCTGCCTCCACCGCTCTGCGAAGTCAGGTTCCCAGTGGGAAGGGAAAGCAAGGGCCTGGGAAAGGCGCATTTCTGGGCAAGGGCATCTTGACCCCCAGGCAGGCCGAGGCAGGGGTCCTGGCTGGTTCTTGCTCCCCGAGGACCTGAGAGAGCCAGGCTGTGCCAGTTTGGGACTGCTGTCCTGGGGGGCCAGGTGTACTCCAGGGAAACAGGAATTCTGATCATTTCTTCATGTCCCTGGGACGTTTCTCAAGGAAGCAGCGAGGAGAGGACTAGGAACGCACACCTGACATCAGAGATCATCTTAAGGGACACCCCAAGACCCCAGTGGAGGCCAAAACAACAGCGCCAACCACAAAAGTGTAGCTGAAAGCACCCACCTGAGGCCATCTTGCTCTCTCTGCTCTCAGATCGCTACCCCATGGCCCTCTGGCACACGCTCTATCCATTCAGCCAGCACATCCTGCAGCTTTATCTTCAAAACACACCCAAGGTCCATTCCCTTCCACGATGACCCAAGGCCACCATCCTGGTCTGAGCTGCCACCCTCTCTTGCCTGGCTATTGACAGCTGTCCTCTAACCAGTACCCTTGCTGCCACCCTTGCTGTCCTGTGCCCAGTCTTCTCCTAACACAGTAGCCAGAACGATGGTTTTCAAACCCAACCCCTGCTACTCACCTACTCAGAATCCTCGGGTGGCTTTTCCTGGGAGTGGAACTGGGCCCCGAAGCTTTGGTGATGGCCTGTAAGGCCCCTCAAGAGCCCCCGTGCCTCCCACCCCTTAATGCCGACTATTTGCTCCTTGTTCCCGGAGCGCCAGCCCAGCGAGCCTTCCTGCCATCCCTGAACGCGTCCGACAAGCTTCTATTTCAGGGCCCTGCCGCAGCTCCTCCTCGGCTCAGCTTCCTCTTTACTAGCTCGTTCTCTTACGTCCTTCAGGTCTTCGTACATGTGTCACCTTCTCAGGGAGGCCGACCCTGACCATTGGATTTAATATTATGGCTTCTCTGCTCCAGCTGTCTCAATTCCCTTATCCCGTGTCACCATTTCCCGCCATAGGTCGTCTCCCCAATATGTTATATGAGGTATTCATTATGTTTGCCCATCCCCCTCCACACGGGCAGGAGTTTTGTCTTTGCTCCTTAGGTCTACGGCAGTGCCTGGCACATCGTATGCGTACACGAACGTGCTGAATGAACTGAATGGATGAGTAATAAACCAGGTTGCTAACATTTGCGTGATTACTATGTGCCAGATGCCTCACCGGAGTTTCCTCATTCAGACACCGCAAAACCCTGTGCCATAGCTACTGTTAACCCCATTTTACGTATTAGCAGACTAAGACCTGGAGAGGTTGTGTCACTACCGGGCTGGTATGAGCCAGAGTCTGTACCACTCCCTGGGAAGCAGCGACATGCCAAGCTACACGCAGAGGGGGCTGGGGTGCGGAAGCGGCTTCATTCCCATGTGACTGACTGGTCCCGTGTCGCCAGGTTTGGGCACTGAAGCTCCCGCCTCCTGGAAACCGCCTGCCCCCTTCACCCCCTCATCCCAGGCCAACGGGATGGCCGGTCACCCATGTGGCAGGTTCCTCTGCGCCTCTGCGCCCATCAGCCTGGTCACGGCTTACAACTAGGCTGGATAAGTCTTTTTCCTGCCCTCAGGATTGGTGCCACCAGGTCTATGAGAGTCCAACCCACGAATCTCGTACTCGATAAAAGGTTCATTGTGGCCCTTTTTGGGACCCAAGCAAACCAAACAAGACACGTTATGGAAAACAGAAGAGTTCAGGCCTTGCTCTTGCCTAGATGCCTTCAAACTCACACCCTAACTTCCCTTTTGCCATTTTCTTTCATCTCTCTGCTCCACCTTAAGTCACCCTAAGCTCTTGCAACAGCTACCTTAAGAAGTCAAGTGGCTGTTCCCAGTTCCCAGTGTGCCCTGGGGCAGGGAGGGGCCTGTGGGGACAGTTAGCGGAGCAGCCTTGGGAATCCTCTCTGGGACAAGTGGCAGGGCACGGGAAAGCCATGCGGGCCTGGGAGCTCAGCCAATCCCCGATTTTGGGCTTTCCATTCCATTCTTCCTGCCCCGAGAGGCTCTCAGCCCTGCCCTCCGCAGCTATAATTTCACATAAATACTTGTGTAGTCAATGACAGGGTATTAGTCCCTGATCTCTGCAGTCGTTTCTCAAGAGTCACACAGTTTCCTGGGAAGGGAAGGAGCACGTGGCTGGGGGAGAAGGCTAGAAACACAGGAAGAGGATTTCCCTTAGAAATACATTAGAAAAAAAAAGAGAGGAATCTTTGTCCCCCAAGAACATGGGCGAGAGCGAGCCCCACCCAAATCAGGAGCGCCTTTGGCCCTGAGAACCAGACCGAGCACATGAGCTGGGAGAGGCGACAAGAATGTCAGGCTGTGAGGTCATCGCCCCCACCCCACGCTGGGGAGTTGATGGCCCCTGCCCAGGCTGGCAGGGGATGGAAGAGGCAGCAGCGGAAAATCTGTGTCTGCCGTGAGCCTGTGCGGGGGAACCAGGGCTGGGGAGGGGAGGCGGCAGCCCGGCCCTCAGTGGCCTGGCTCCAGCAGGGAAGGGCCGGGCCAGCCTCCTGAGGACATGGAGCGAGCGCTGTCGGCGGAGGCGCCCCTTGGGAGAACCAGCTCAGCCCCAGAAAGGGCGGGGCTGGGTCAGACATCACGAGGGACTTCCCAGCTGTCTGAGCTATGACACCTTGCCAAGGAGATGAGCAGGATCATCTCCCACACAGAGAATACAGGGACAGGTTGCTCTGGGTGGGTTGGACGGCAGGCCTCGGGTATAGGAGAACAGACATCAGAATGCCTTTCAAGTCCTACCTTAAAAACCTTGGTTTGGCCGGGGGGGGGGGGGGGCGACAGGGAGGGGTAGCTTAAAATTAATATAGGGACCACAGGCTTTTAGCAAATGCCACTTCTCAGGGACGCAGAGCCAGCTCTCTACATCAGCATCTCCAGCCTAGCGCACCCACGGCTCGGAGATGGGCCCTCTGGCTGCCAGACCTCCAGCCCCTAGAGATAAAGCCATCTCCTCAGGGTCACAGCGAGAGGACGCGGGACTTAGGGAAGAATGGCCTTTTTCCCTCATTCTCAGTGCAGACAGCCCCGCAGCTTTGGCAGGGAATGTCCCCCTTCGTCTGGCCCTCCTCTCCACGCTTCTTCTGAAGGCCCCAAAGCTGGCGCCAAGAGAAAAGGCTCCCTCGCCTGCCCTGCGCAGCCCTCTGTCCCCACACCGCATGCGTGTGCTTTCCTCCCGTGTCACGCTCCCCAGTGCTCACACTTCAGAGCTAAATAAAAAGAGCGAAAGCCCTACTTCCAAGGGTGGATGCGACATCTGCCTCGGCCAAGGAGGGAGTGCTATCTTTCTTCCCACCCCTGGCTGACGTTCCATGCAAGGCAACAACAAGGTTCAGGATGAAACCGAGCTTGCAAGAGTTTCTGCTGAGCTGCTGAAGGAATGCGGCACAAAGGGTTCCCGGCCTGGTGGAAGGGGGAAAGGGGGAGGGTTCTCAGGCCCAGGAGGACTTATCCCCTTCTCCCCCATCGAGACTGCCCTGTCCCCTGCCTGGCAGCACGATTCCAGCCATACCAGAGGCCCAGCTCCGGGCAAGGAGGGGCCAAATAGAAAAGGATTCACACAACCTGGGGTTGGGCTGGGAAGAGAAGGGCCAGAGCTGTCAAGCACTGTTGGCCTCATTTAGCCCTGGGCACCCCAATCTGACTGGGGACTCCCAGGATGCAACATGG
Organism: Hyaena hyaena; assembly: GCF_003009895.1. Taxonomy (NCBI): domain Eukaryota; kingdom Metazoa; phylum Chordata; class Mammalia; order Carnivora; family Hyaenidae; genus Hyaena; species Hyaena hyaena. The sequence goes on along the minus strand of NW_024080660.1, from coordinate 3,579,868 downwards.
GATTCCCCTGCAGGGGTGGGGAGGTTCCGAGGGAGGGCACTTCATTCTCCTCTTTCTCAATCGCCTATTTTCCTCCTTCCAGCGGTTGAGACACTGCTTCCCCTGCGGTTTGGTGGAAACATTTCCCATCCTTCTGTAAAGTACTAACTATTTTTTTTAGGAAGCTACTAGACTTGCCTCAGCTACTCACATCACAGCAGAGCTGCTTTCTGGCTGTTTCAGCTGGTCTGCCCACCTTCTCTTCCCTTCCCTCCAAGATCTTCTGGCTTGAGTCGCTGTCTTAAAGTGGTGCTAACAGATCTGCCCAAAGCATGATGGGTGGAGGGGGCCAGCCTCTCAGCCTCTGCAGCCATGCCCACATGTGTTGCTTTTAGGATCATTTATTTGGCACTTCTGGTAGAGTTTGGACAAGAGTTTAAAGTGAAGGCTATGGGGCAGAGGCCAGAGGAAAGAGAGGTAGCTTGGCTATGCTTCTCTTCTGGGATTGATGAGCTCCTAAAAACAGGGATTCTTTTTTCTTTTTCCTTTTAAGTTTATTTATTTTGAGAAAGAGAAAGAGAGAGAGAGAGGGAGGGAGAGAGGAGGGGAAGGGCAGAGAGAGAATCCCAAGCAGGCCCCGTACTATCAGTGCAGAACCCGACGCGGGGCTTGAACTCATGAACCGTGACACCATGATCTGAGCTGAAACCAAGAGTCGGCCAATTATCCGACTGAGCCACCTGGGTGCCCTAAAAACAGGTATTCTAAAAACACACTATACACCCTAAAAATGGAGAGGAAACTATCAAAGAGGCCAGTTACCATCTCCTTCTTACATCGGTTCCATCCCATATTCGCTCCTCTGATTCTGTACTCCCCAACCCCCAACACTAACATTCTCTAAAGCAGTGGCCTCTAAGTAGGGGGCCTGCATCCATCTGCTGGAGCATGGGAGAAATATCAGAACTTTTTATATTACTTAATCAACTTCTATTTCTTGCATATCTTACTATGTAAATAATACTAGTGTTAGAAGTACTAATAGTAATATAGTTGTGTTGTGGGTAAACATTTATTATTTATTATGTGTTCAACTTTTTTCCTCGAAAATGCTACTGGAGGGGCGCCTGGGTGGCTCAGTCGGTTAAGCGTCTGACTCTTGCTTTTGGCTCAGGTCATGATCCCAGGGTCATGAGATCAAGCCCCCGCACGTGGCTCTGTGTTGAGCATAGAGCCTGCTTAAGATTCTCTCTCTCTCTCTCTCTCTCTCTCTCTCCCTCCCTCCCTCTGCCCCTCTCCCCAGCTCACTTGCTTCTCAAATAAAAAAAGAAACAAAAGAAAATGCTACTGGAAATTTCAATCTGCACATGGAGGAAGAGCCCATCTTAGCGTGTCCCAGCTTGTGGAAAACAGATGATGTTTGGTGGAACACGCCACTGACCTCAGAAGGCTTAGGAGCAGGAACACAGTTAAACTGAAGAGATCTTAATGTGTCAGGAAATATGACCCTAAATCCTGTAGTTAATGAACCAAAATGGTAATTCAGGCTGGACTATCTTAAAACAGATTCTTTCCCCTCCTGCTTTTTACTCCCCAAAGAATCTCAGCTTTCCCTGAACTTAGTGGCTGCCTAGTAATTACACAAGGCAAAGAGGCTCCCATTTTATGTCAGGAGAATTCAATGAGTGGTAGCAATGGCCATCAAGCATGGCCAGGCCGGAGCCTCCCCAGGCAATCAGACGTCACTCCGTGCTCCAAACAGCCACACACATTCACGGAACAGAAGCCACTGTTAAATTAATACTATCACTGGGTCACAATTAGACATTTTATCAGTCATTGAAATATAGACCAAACTTAAATTATCTGTGCTTCTGAGTCTCTCTGTGCTGCTGCTCTAGCCTAAGAGACAGAAGAGCATCATGGACTCCATCGGAAAACATGAGATAGCCCATCATATTCTCCCCACTAGTAAGAACTTAAAGGAGTCATTTAGGCCTGTGGACCTGGAAGCGGGAGAGGGGGATGAATAAAATCAAATCCCACTTGCCTCTAGAATTGTGTAAACCCAGAACAATAAAACCATACTAGCATCATAAATATTATAAACTCCAAGTTCCATAAGGCCCCTTAGAGCTATGGTTAAAAAAAAAAGTCAGATCTAGATGGAAGATGTTATCAACCCAACAGAAAATAAAAGAGAAGGGTCACACTCTAGGAACCAGTCTCCCCGATCCTACTTCACCAGGATACCAACTAGCAGAATTCAAGCACCAGGTGAATTTCTTTATTCTTTTTTTTTTAAATGTTTATTGATTTTTGAGAGAGAGAGAGGGGAGAGAGAGCATGAGCAAGTGGGGGAGGGGCAGAGAGCGAGGAAGACACAGAATGTGAACCAGGCTCCAGGCTCTGAGCTGTCAGCACAGAGTCCGAGGCAGGGCTTGAACTCACGAACTGTGAGACCATGACCTGAGCCAAAGTCGGATGCTTAACCGACTGAGCCACCCAGACGCCCTTCTTTATTCTTATTATTAGTCTGCAGGGGCTTCCCACAAGGGACAGAACTACGGTAGGTTGTCAGGCACCTCAGTGTGGTCTTCTGTGAACAGACTGGCTTTTTATAGCATCAGCTCATCGAGGCACCTGGAGAGTGACGCTCTTTTCTTGGCCCTGCCGCACTAAACAGCTCAGCGTCACCCTTGTCTGGGGAGAGACTTCGGTGTCCTAGCTCCTCTGTGTCTCCTTTCCTATGCTTGTATTCCTCACACACACGGGGAGTTCCTGGTTGGCACAGCAGAATACACATTACTCATGGAGAAGTTGTTTCTGGACCCCCTGTCTCCCCAGCTCCAGAACTAGCCCTGTGATTAAGTCTTACACTGAAACATCAGAATATAGACTTGTGATCTAAGGAAGCAGAAGGATGGCGGCAGGCAGCAGCCCCGGCGGTGGGGGGACTGGGGTTGGGGCACCACCAGGGCCCCGGAGCTGCAGAGGCACCTGCCGTCATAAGGCATGGCTTCCCACCGTCCGTCTGAAATGAGGAGTGGGGAGGAACCGAAGGGCATTAGCTACATCTACAACACTTGCTGTCTGCTGTTGAGATTAAAGCGACATATATCATGGCCTTTGGGAATGGAAGCTGTCTGGGAATGAGGAAGGAAAAAGCTGCAGCTTTGAGAAATGGATTAGGGAAACTGGGAGGAAAGTCTGGAGCCTGCTATTAGGAGCATCTCAGTTCCAACTAATCTGGACTCCTAGGTGTCACCTTGTGAGAGAAACGACTGGCCAAAGCCATCAAGAATGGTATAGGTAATATTGAAGAAGAAAACCAAAACGGGAGGCATCACCATCTCAGACTTTAGCCTCTACTACAAAGCTGTCATCATCAAGACAGTATGGTATTGGCACAAAAACAGACACATAGACCAATGGAATAGAATAGAGAACTCAGAATCGGACCCACAAATGTATGGCCAACTAATCTTTGACAAAGCGGGAAAGAGTATCCAATGGACAAAAAGACAGCCTCTTTAACCGATGGTGCTGGGAGAACTGGACAGCAACATGCAGAAGAATGAAACTAGATCATTTTCTCAGACCTTACACAAAAATAAACTCAAAATGGATAAAGGACCTGAATGTGAGACAGGAAACCATCAAAACCCTAGAGAAGAAAGCAGGAAACAACTTCTTGACTTCAACCGCAGCAATTTCTTACTTGACACATCCCCAAAGGCAAGGGAATCAAGAGCAAAAATGAACTATTGGGACCTCATCAAGATAAAAAGCTTCTGCAGGGCAAAGGAAACAATCAATAAAACTAATAGGCAACTTATGGAATGGGAAAAGATAGTTGCAAATGGCATATCAGATAAAGGGCTAGTATCCAAAATCTATAAGGAACTCACCAAACTCCACACTTTAAAAACAAATAATCCAGTGAAGATATGGGCAGAAGATATGAACAGACACTTCTCCAAAGAGGACATCCAGATGGCCAACAGACACATGAAACGATGCTCAGCGTCCCTCATCATCAGGGAAATACAAATCAAAACGACACTGAAATACCACCTCACTCTAGTCAGGGTGGCTAAAATGAACAAATCAAGAGATTATAGATGCTGGCGAGGATGTGGAGAAACGGGCACCCTCCTACACTGTTGGTGGGAATGTAAACTGGTGCAGCCCCTCTGGAAAACAGTGTGGAGTTTCCTCAAAAAAGTAACAAGAGAACTCCCCTATGACCCAGCAATAGCACTGCTAGGAATTTGCCCAAGGGATACAGGAGTGCTCACGTACCCCAAAGTTCATAGCAGCATTCTCAACAATAGCCAAAATGTGGAAAGAGCCTAAGTGTCCATCAACTGATGAATGGATCAAGAAGATGTGGTTCATCTATACAATGGAATACTACATGGCAATGAGAAAGAATGAAATCTGGCCATGTGTTGCAACATGGATGGAACTTGAGGGTGTTATGCTGAGCGAAATAAGTCAGGCAGAGAAGGACAAATACCGTATGTTTACACATATAGGTGGATTAGGAGGAACTTAATGGAGGACCATGGGGGAGGAGAAGGGGAACAATAGTTGGGGAGAGGGAGGGAGGCAAACCATGAGAGATTCTTGAATGCTGGGAACAAACTGAGGGCTGATGGGGTAGGGGAGAGGAGAAGGGGGGTGATGGGCATGGAGGAGGGCACTTGTTGGGATGAACACTGGGTATTATATGGAAACCAACTTGACCATAAACTATTTAAGAAAAAAAATTTTTTAATTAAAAACTAAAAAAGGAATAAAAAAAAATAATGGTCTAAGAAGGGAAAAAGGAAGATCCTGCCTGCATTGTGATGGGTGTTTCTAAACGCCTGCATTCCTCGGTGAACATAGAATGCAAATAGCCTCTAGTTAAGGTCAACACTACTATAAAAGTGGCAGAATAAAGAAATCTAGCTGACAAGAAGCAGTGCCCAAAGGCGGTCATTAGATTCTAGCCAGAAGGCAAAGACTGAGCCACAGGCGAGGAACCAAGCACCATGTGAACCAGATCTCTTTGACATCAAGAGGTGAAAGGAGGCAGAGGCCAAGTGGTTGCGGTCATACGTGTGGTAACCTCTCCAGAGGAAATAATACATCGCATTCCATGGGCGCTCGTACACCTTCAGACATGTGGGCTCCATTTTAATCTGAGACAACTCATTAACTGAATACCCGTTATAAGCTTGAGCACTTATGCACATTATATGTACATGTAATCCCAATACAGTAATCCCAATAACCGTATGGGCTAGATAGTAACATCATTTTCAAAGAAGAACGAGGCTCAAGGAGGCTAACTGTAAACTGTTCAATATACTCAGTTAGTATATGGTAGAGCTGATGTTTGAACTCATGAGAGATAGGAAACTGGATTCTAGCAGTAAAGAGAACATGGAAGGAAGCTCTCTCATATTGCAAAGCAAACAAGACATGACAAGGTACAGATATCTAGGTAAAAATCTCTCCCTCTCTCTCTCAATCCTAAAGAGTCTGGAATCTAAGTTGCAAACTTACAGCACTGGCTGGACGTCAAAACTTCTTAGACTTGGCAAAAAATATGATGTAGCTTCTAAGGAAGGCTAGAAATAGTCTACCTCAAGAGGTTAAAGGCATCTGATGGACAAGATCCTTTTTTTAAAAAATATTTTTTAATGTTTATTTTTATTTATCTTTGAGAGAGCAAGGGCATGAGCAGGGGAGGGGCAGAGAAAGAGGGAGACACAGAATCCGAAGCAGGCTCGAGGCTCTGAGCTAGCTGTCAGCACAGAGCCCGAAGTAGGGCTGGAACTTATGGAGCCACAAGATCATGACCTGGGCCAAGTCGGATGCTCAACCGACTGAGCCATCCCGGCGCCCCAAAGGACAAGATCTTTGATTTATCTAATGCTACTCAGCCACGTCCTGCCTCACTGACAGGTTCAAGTAAGACCCTGTAACACAGATGCTATAACCACATGTAAGTGAGAAAGGAATGTTCCTTTGATTCTGTCTCCATGCAAAATTTTATATTGCCATGGCTTATTGGGCAAATGAAGTGAGCCAAGCAAGCATGAAGCCAGGTTTTCCATTCTCTTTTAAAAACAGATATAGGTGCCTGGGTGGCTCAGTCAGTTAAGTGTCTGACTTTGGCTCAGGTCATGATCTCAGTTCATAAGTTCAAGCCCTGCATCGGGCTCTGTGCCGACAACTCAGAGCCCGGAGCCTGCTTCGGATTCTGTGTCTCCCTCTCTCTGCCCCTCCCCTGCTCACACTCTGTCTCTCTCTTTCTCTCCAAAATAAAATTTAAAAAAATTTAAAAACAGAGAAAGAAGAACTATATTAAAGTGTGTCAGGCAGGGTTGGAAAAGTCATCAATAATTCCCTGACACAAAACAAAGTGAATAATCCAAAGATACGGTAGATACTACTATATACCCTATGATTTGCCATCCTATTTCTAACTGTACACAATAGAGACGTGCCATGTTGGGTGGACACAATGACTCACTTTTTTGTGCCCACTCTCCCCAGTTACGCTCAAATCGGTGTGGAGCAGATTTGTATTTATATTCTTTAGTAATCAAAGACTGATTCTGAATAAGAGATTATAGATGATTTACTGGTAAAAACATCTCTAACACAAACACTTGTACAGATAAATCCTCTCCTTTTTGTACACTGCTACAGAAAAAGGAAGAAAGTATGACCATCAGGGAACACCATTGCTAGGAAACAAATGGCTGTCCATGGTCTCACCTCCTTTCAGTCCTTCAGATACCCTATTTTTTGCAAACGATACAGATATACCAGTGAGGTCTCTTACTGCCTTCGCTAGAAGCCTGGGAAGCAATAGTTTTGAACACTAGCCACCTTCCTCTGATTCCCCACCCCTGGTATGGTCTTTACCTTCCACAGGGTTAGTTTTCAGTCTACTGCAGAGATTCATTACACCTCCGTAGTGGACCTCGATCTGGTTGATTGCATCGGTTGAGCGTAGCTCCATGAGCTTCCTCAGGTCCATTACCGTGCAGCCAAACTCCCGTTCGTGGCCCTCAACCATCGAGTTGGCCGGCAAGGTATGTTCTGTTGGGTTCGTCATTTTGCCTGCTGTTGCCAAGCCCCTCAACCAGAGAAAACGTGGAGTTTCCCTTCAACTGATCAGGAACTCCTGCCCTTCCGCCTCACTTCTTCTTACTTCTCGCTTCTCTGGGCGCCCAGTTAGGAAATAGATGGGCTCTATCCTGTGCAATAAGCTTCAGAGTAGCCGCCTCTGGGCCCGATCCGTTTTCATGTATGAAGCTTGGCAGCGAGAGGAGGAAGAGGATGGGGGAGCCGAGTGGAAGCCGGACCACGTGTCACGACGACTGGTGTCCCCGAGGGGTAATGGAAGCGGTTGTCCAGGGTAGGTAGGTTCCTAGCTTAGACCAGCTTGCCCAGATGGAGGTGTAAACAGGATGTGCATGTTACCATGGAGGCTACCTTAGCAACAACCAGCAACTGCGGTGGTAGAGAGGCGGCAGAAGGGGGAGGCAGACGAGGGCTCCCTGGATACCGCTGACAACTGGATCTCTGGAATAAAGATTCAAAGACAGACAAAAACAGTTAGAGCAGCCATGAGGATCCAGTACCTGCCAAGCAGGAGGCAGTCATTTCAGCACAAGGGTTTAGATGACAGTTGGTGCCTGAGCTGAGCTGATCGCTGAGGGAACGGACTCAGGAGGGGCCCACTGCTCCCTAGGAGGCCCCAGCCGCCTGTACGCTCCCGTGTAGAGAAGTCATTTCCGATTGTCTCCAGTCTTCACATGGCATCAGTCTCAAACCAAGTGATAATCTGGCAACTTCAGGAATTTGGAAACAAAAGGTTTACAACCCCCAATGGCTCCTATGTTCTCCGCGTGTATCTATTTGAGGGCCCTGCTATCAAGTCCTTTAGTCTGATCTTGCCTCTAACTGGGGAGAGGAGGTCAGAAGAGGAGTCTAGACCAGAGTGACCTGGAGGGTGGCCTGCCAGTCTGCCTCCTGCACCCTGTACCCAACACACACATTTACAAGCCAGGAGGGCAACCTGATAGAAGATGCCCAAATCCTCTGGGGCCCCTGGGAATACTCAGCCTCCAGGCTGCTGCGGCTGTGAGCCGGTTGGGTACTATGTTCAGATCTTGGAGCTAATAAGCCCCATCCCTCCAAAAAGCTTTCGCTCTCTCTAAAAGGGGAGAGTAAAACGCTCTGGCAGTTGGCAATCCAGGGCGGAGCCTTTCTAAATAAACGGGACAGAGGGACCTCTGAGGAGAAGGAAGTGAATTTGCAACATATGGTGTCAATGTTACTCGCGGTGGCAGGGATAAGGCAGCCATCAGTTCAGACGGAGGCCAGGGCTACGGCAAGGTCAGCAGGAAAACAGGGTCGGCCCATGTGTGAGCGAGCCCCGGAGGGTCTCAGATCAGCATTTCTCCCCCCAGAAAGGCATGTGTGCCCCCTCTGAGTAGGAGGAGGGGCAGAGCTAAGCGCAGAGCTAAGCTAAAGGTGGGAAGGCTCACCCCCGCCCTGTTCTTAGCTTTAGAGAGCAGCTCCTGCGTGTCGTGTCGTGGGGGACCCATGGTCACACATCAGCCATTTAGATGTGAAGGGGCTCTTTCTGAATGCAGCACCGCAACATGAGGGCCCAGCCTCCACTGACTTGAGTTCAGTTACCAGTGGGTGGCAAGGAGCTCAGGGCAGCCCCTCTCTAATACATAGATGACATCTTCGCTTCTAGAAGGTAAGCAAAGAGGCACAAGAACCATTAGATAAGGGCTTGGGTCTTTCACCAGTTACTTTTCCAACAATCATGTGTGGCCAGAGTTCCTGCCAATTCCCATCAATCCTGTTCCTGGTGGGTCCCCTGGGATGGAGCTGGGTACACTCCGCCCCCCACCCTCCCCAGTGTATACTCTGCCTCCTTTTATCCGAGAGTTTTAGAGCCACTCTGACCTACAGAGGGTTAAGCAAGCAGGGCTTTGTGTTTTATTGTTGCTATTGTTTTTCAAACATCACACTGCCTTTTGCTTTTTCTCTTTTAAAGATTTTTAAAAATTTATTTGAGAGAGAGAGAGAGAAGGGGGGAGAGGCAGAGAGAGAGAGAGAGAGAAGTAGAGAGAGAACTCCAAGCAGCTCCATGTTGTCAGCCCAGAGCCTGATGCGGGGCTTGATCCCACCAACCGGACATCATGACCTGCGCCGAAACTAAGAGGTGGACGCTTAACCGACTGAGCCACCCAGGGGCCCCCCTGTTTTTTTTCTTTAGATGTCATTAGAGTAGCCTGGGGGACAGAGGCGGCATGTCAAACTCCCTGCGTTCAGACTGGCCTAGTGATAGGCGGTACCACAGAATTTCCCTCTGGTTCAGCTTCTTGTCGTCGAAGCCTGGAGCCATGGGAAGGGCTAGGGCAGTAAGGAGCCCGTCTTGACCCTTAAGTAGAACTCCTTAACCTTTCAAGAGGATGTTGACAACAGTGCAGACAGAGTGCTAAAATGGAAATCAGACTTTACTTTTTCTATCTCCACCAAAGCTTTGTACTTGTGGTGTTCACAGCTTCGTCCCCAGTGCTTATAAGAGCGCCCCCACACATGGGCATTCAGCTAATTCTGTTGTCGTGGTGGTTGTTGTTGAATAACTGGTTGCAGATTTAGAACCAGATTTACCATCTTCCCAGCCACCCGTGGGGCCAGTCACTTAGCCTTCATAGGGCTCAGTTCCTCCCACCTTCACCTGGGGGAAAAGCTAGCCGTACCTCTTCACACCATCCGAAGAAAGTGATAAAGGACTAGAATAAGAGCTAGAAATAGTGTTTGGAAATCTTTTTTTTAATGTTTATTTTTGAGAGAGAGAGGGAGAGACAGAGGGAAAGTGGGAGAGGGGCAGAGAGAGAGAGAGAGAGAGAGAGAGGGAGACACAGAATCTGAAGCAGGCTCCAAGCTCTGAGCTGTCACCACAGAGCCTGACATGGGGCTGGAACTCACGGATCATGAGATCATGACCTGAGCCAAAGTCAGACACTTAAATGACTGAGCTCCTCATGCTTGGAAATCTCAGATGAAAGATGCCCAGTGTCTACTATGTCCACTCCCAAGGGATGGGAGAAGGTTTAATTTGATCTTAATGAACCTTTGGTATCTAGCCCTTTAAGCAGAAGGGCAGTAAGCACCATGTGCCCCTCCACCTTTCCTTGCCAGAGGGAACTCCCAACCCTTAGAAATAATGGAAAATTCCAAGGCAGCTACATTAGCAATAACCATTAGCCAGGTTATAACCATTGGCAATATCCCTAGGCCTTAGCTTTCTAGAAAGAAGAGGGGACAGTCTGCGTCAGAATTCCTTACTTTGAACCTCTCCTCAAGGTATGGAGGAGGAGAAATTTTTCACTCACAGAGGCAACCAGTGAGAAAAGGTCACTTAAGATTAGAGTGCGTGCGGCATGTGGAGAAGAATGAGGTCTGTCTGCTTTGATTTGCTCTAGTGACCCTTACAGAGGACGTCAAGCACCAAGCTGTTGACAGAGTCAAAGGGGGCAGTTGTTAGCTGGGGCTCCAGCTTAAGGTGGGATCTCTATGGAAGTTCTTTTGAATTCGGGGGCCTAGCAGGCACCCATGCTCCTCTCTGAGCTTTTGGAATGTGAGTTTCCCACAACTGCGGAGCCTGCTTAGCCCCTACCCTTATTAGGCAACTGGCAAAGAATATTCTGTAAGTGCTCACACCGCCTCGGTCACAGCCTCAGCTTCAGATGCAAGGCCCAGGCACCTGGGAGGTACCACCTCTGGTCAGGTCAGGATTAGTCACCCAGCTTGGGGCATTCTGGGTAAGGTATGTGCTCACTCCCAGTTTCTAGCATTTTCTTGGCTTAAAGGATGAGAACAATGGAAAAGCAAACCCTACCATCACTTCCCATGGGGGCAAGAACTCCTATTACTCTACATGATCATTGAATCGTTTCAGTGGTTTTCTTCCCAAAGTCCGGTAACATCTGTTCTACAATCTGTAATGATGTATGGACACATGGTCTTCTATCAATTCTATGTAGGACAGCTGTGACCCGCCCCTCCCCACCCCACCTTACAGATGAAGCCACTGAGGTCCAATGAGATAAAAAGTGATTTAGTCTTTGGCAAGTCAGCATCTTCGACTGTCTGGTGCTCCTTTTGTTACACCTCACTCCTTCCCTTGAGTCTGGACCTCCTCATTTTCTTTCTTCTTCTCCTTCTTCTTTTTTCTTTTGAATTCTATTTCATTTATTTATTAAAATTTTTTAAATGTTTGTTTATTTTTGAGACACAGTGCAAAGGGGGAGGAGCAGGGAGAGAGGGAGACACAGGATCCAAAGCAGGCTCCAGGCTCCGAGCTGTCGGCACAACATGGGGCTTGAACTCATGGATCGCGAGATCATGACTTGAGTCAAAGTTGGATGCTTAACCGACTGAGCAACCCAGGTGGCCCTTTTTTAAAGCTTACTTATTTATTTTGAGAGAGGGGGAGAGGAGAGCGAGCAGGGGAGGAGGGAGAGAGAGAGAGAAAGAGAGAGAAAGAGATAGAGAGAGAGAGACAGAGAGAGAGAATCTCAAGCAGGCTCTGTGCTGACAGTGCAGAGCCCAACACAGGGCTCAAGCTCAAGGACTGTGAGACCATGACCTGAGCTGAAATGAAGAGTCAATTGCTCAACTAACGGAGCCACCCAGGCGCACCTTTTCATATTTTATTTTAGAGAGAGAGAGGGAGAGAGCAAGCATGAGCAGGAGAGGAGCAGAGAGAGAGAATCTCAAGCAGGTTCCATGCTCAGTGCAGAGCCAGACTTGGGGCTTGATCCCATGACCCTAGGATCATGACCTGAGCCATAATCGAGAGTCAGTCGCTCAACTGACCCAGCTACCCAGGCGCCCCTGGACCTCCTTATTTTCTGACAAACATCAGAAACACAGGCATCTCTGGAGTAGAGAGAATGAGCATTTCCACTTAGAGGAAATGCTGACTCTTCCAGCTGCTTTCTCCTTCAGAATCAACCACATTGCATCACAACTACATTACATCACAGGGGCTGAGCCCTTCTGCTCCCGCACACATCTGAGAAACAAGCCACCCCACACATCCAGATAACTCCATATGCAGCTAGGCTCGCTAGGAAGTTCTGAAACAGGGAGCTGCAAGACACAAGAACCTCATGCCCCAAGCCACCAAACCATAAACAATAGGCAGACATTCTGTTTCCTCCCATTTTGTCCAAGGAATCCCTTACTCTTGGAAACGTTCCCGGGCACTGAAGAAGAGGTACATTCCCAGACGAGGAGAAAGGACAGCCCCTGTGTAGGGATGGAGTAGGGTCTTTTGAGGATCTGAAAGGAACCCACACCCTGACTCTTCCCTGCCAGAGGCTCCTGTTGAAACTGGCACGATGCATGGGAAATGAAGTATGAATGGAAACAGGAGAAAGGAAACAGGAGGGGCCAGGGCCCAGGGAAACAGGCTGGCTCAGCACCGCAGCTGGAACTGCCTAGAATAATAAGGGCTATGCTCAGCTCTGGCCTCCAGGCTGCAAGCGAGGGCTGCCCAGTAGAGCCGCCTCTGGTTCCCTACTCTACCCTGGTTTGTCCTCTTCACCAGGTTGAGAGCCTCTGCTCGGGAGCGAGTCAGTAGCACTCAGAGATGGAGCTGGAGTGTCAGCATCACCACTGCATGGGACATAAGGCGTGAAAGAGGGAAGACTTTGAAGGGGCTGGAGGAGGGGGCCAGTCCTGCTTACAACGCACCAACCTGAACTATGAAATCTGCTCCAGCCCCCTCTTCTCCCATAACCTGTTCCCTTCTCTCTGATCTAGAGGCTCCCTCTACCAGGCGAGGCTCTATTTTTCTCCCTGTCTGCAGGAGCAGGGGAGGGATGGAGTGCGGGAGGGGGCTTGGAAGGGAGGGAAATCATATTTGTTGAGCACCTACAATGAGCCAGGTACCAAAGGAGGTACTTTGTGTGGAAACGAGAGAGAAATCACACATGTGCACACACACGTACAGTATTTAGTGCCCAGCCTAGCTGCTGATATGTACTGGTTGGTCCGCACATGGGTAGCTATTATCATCGCTACATATATTGTTTCACTGAATTGTCACCAACGGCTCCGCGGGAAGGGTGCTGCCATTTTATAGCAGGGAAATCAAGATTCAGAGAGCTAGGATTTGTGTTCTAGTTGAATCCAAGCCACCTCGTCTCAAGTACCAGGACGATGCTGTTACAAGATGGAAAAAGAGCTGTGGCTTGACTTCCTGATGCCTGCTGAGAAGGTCCACGTGAACCTTTCTGTCCCTTGCCCACGAGCCCTAAAGGCTGCAAAACAGGTCAGGGAGCACCTCCTCAGCAGGGAGCTGAGACAGAGAGGTTCTACTCGACATTCTCTTCTCTCCTGTCTCCGGCAGGGGCACTTTCTGTACCATCAGTTTCTGAGGCTTGACTTCTTCTCTCAGGCATTCCCATGCTTCTAAAGAGGGCCATGCCCTGTTAAGAAGCTGGCAAGCACTTGACCATGGCAGGCTGCCTGGCCTGAAACATCCTTGGCTGGCCCTTCTCTCTGAAGGTCTAAATGCCACACAGAGGTTTCTCTGCTCCATCCTCATTTACAGGCCCCTTATTTCGGCGACCTGGATGCTAGCTCACTCTTGCCAGCTCTTGCCACTCGGGTCTGGAAGCCATGCTCATCACGGTGCTGGGCGCTTCCTCCCCGCCCCCTGCCATGTCCGCCCTGCCCTCCTGCTCCTCCAATGCCCGCTGCCTTGCACAAACCGACCTGGGCACACACCCTCCTTCCATCTACGGAGGCCCTTTGGAGGCACTGAAGAAAGTCAGAGGCAGAGTATGTTGGCTAAAGTTCAGGTGGTGGGCGTTTCCACCTGTCACCATCACCCAACAGCTGTGCCCCCATGCCAGGAAGCCAAGTGAGGGCTGAGGCACCAAGACCAGGCCTCCGCACTGACCACAGGCTGGCACAGTGTGACCTGTGGTCCTGGAATCTGATGCTGATTCTCAGCCAGCTCCTAGGACTTGGGCTCTCGAGGCTACTCCCTTCCCAAAGAGAAAGCATCACTTCCCAGTTAGGAAGCAGCACATATGAGGCTCCCTTGCTTGCCCTTCTCCTCCCCAAGTCGGCCACACTGAGGTGGTCTTCAATTCAGTAGCAGAAACGCAGTGCTAGAATCAAAGCATCTTTCTGGAGAAAATGTGTCACCTTCGATCCCTGGGCCTCAGGAATCCAGAATTTTGCCTTCTTTTCCACGGTCACCTGGTACTTCTAAGTCAAAACCAAGTCTATGCAGGGTGTCTGGGTGGCTCATTGGTTAAGCGTCTCACTCTTGATTTCTGCTCAGGTCAGGATCTAATGGTTCGTGAGTTCGAGCCCCATGTGGGGCTGTGCGCTGACAGTGCAAAGCCTGCTTGGGGTTCTCTCTCTCCTCCTCTCTCTCTGCCCCTCCCCCACCTCAAAATAAATAAACTTAAAAAAATAAATGAATGAGGGGCGCCTGGGTGGCTTAGTCGGTTAAGCGTCCGACTTTCGCTTAGGTCATGATCTCGCAGTTCGTGGGTTCGAGCCCCGCGTCAGGCTCTGTGCTGACTGCCAGCTCAGAGCCTGGAGCCTGTTTCGGAGTCTGTGACTCCTTCTCTCTCTGACCCTCTCCTGCTCATGCTGTCTCTCTCTCTCTCTCCTAGAAATAAATAAAACATTAAAAAAAATTTTAAAAAAAATAAATAAATGAATGAAACTTGGGACTTTACTAAAAAAAAAAAAACCAACCAAGTCTATGCATACCCTGCACACAGTCATTGACTACTGGGTACATCTCCCAAAGAAATAATCATACAAGCTCAGGAGGCGGCATGAGAAAGCTGTTTACCGGGACATTACTGGTGGTGACAGGGAGCTGAAGGCAACCTGGGATTCCCTGTCCCAGTGATGAACAGGCAAAATATGTGTGCTAGATAACAGGGGATATTACGCAACAGTGAGAAACAGATCAGATGTGAGCACAATGACACTTGTGATCTTAGAAACAGTGTGTGGGGGTGGGGTGGGCAGAATGCTTTAATAGTTTTTACACAAATTAAAAACACAATCTAAAGTGATCCTCTATATTTTAAGGGACATTAAAAAATTGTTTTAAATTTTAAATTAAAAAAAATTTTTTAACGCTTATTCATTTTTGAGAGACAGAGAGACAGAGTGTGAGCAGGGGAGGGGCAGAGAGAGAGGAAGACACAGAATCCAAAGCAGTTCCAGGCTCCGAGCTGTCAGCACAGAGTCTGACGCAGGGCTCGAACTCACAGGCTGTGATATCATGACCTGTGAGACCATGACCTGAGCCAAAGTTGGGACACTCAACTGACTGAGCCACCCAGGCACCCTGGTATTTATTTATTTTCTAATGAATAGTTTGTAAAGTCTTTTTAAAATTAACTTTATTTTTGAGAGAGAGAAAAAGAGAGAGAGCACAAGTGAGTGAGGGGCAGAGAAAGAGGGAGAGAAAGAGACAGAAAATCCTCTGCAGGTTCCACACTGTCATCACAGAGCCCAAAGTGGGGCTCGACCTCACCAGATTCAGGGCTTAAACTCATGACTGGGGAAATCATGACCTGAGCCAAAGCCAGATGCTTAACCAACTGAGCCACCCAGGCACCCCTTAAGGGACATAATTAAACAAAAAGGTACATATTAGACCATTGAAATGAGCAAGGACGGGGATAGATGTGGGACATGGGGTATCGGCAAACACACAAAGGGCCTCCCATGGACCAGTGATTAAGTGAGCCATGAATCAACGGTATGGTCAGCTCCGTTCTCTGCACCTGATGTCCAAATAAAAACAAAACACAGCAGGATCCTGATATCTTGCAGTTCTTGAGGGGCTGTACCGTCTAAGATACACTAAGGCAAGGATGACCAAACTCATCAGTTCGGGCCTGATGGCTTCAGGGGGCAGGGGAAGGAAGGACCCACCGACAGCACAAACTTTCTCTAAACAGCGATACCAGGAATTGACCCAAGGTTGGTAGCCTGCTCCTAATTATCTGGCTTGTTGAGATTCAGCTCATGTCAGAGACTCCAGGAACCATCGAGATGGAGACAGGAAGCTTCTTGGCATGAGTCAGGACACTAACGCAGACTGTGCCTGAGAAGGCAATGTCACCCCTCTGGTATTCTCCTAAAATAGCGTCAATATATCAGGATGAAAAAGGGCAGTCCCTCAGGCTCAGAGCCATGGGGAACGTACCTGCTTCCACATAATCGGAATCATACAGGCCCAGGTCACCTCTGTGGCCTCCTGTGACCCAAGGACTGTGGGGGAGTGTTCGCAGCAAGCCAGGGCTCAAAACAATGTGGAGGAAGAAATACCACCGACCATTCTCTTCAATTGAGTGAGGAGGACAAGAGCCCATTACGGGCGGGAGTGACCGTGCCATGCGGAAGAAGGGGTGTTGTTTAATGGAAGGGAGAAGGACGCCCCCCCCCCCCAGGCCCTCCCACTTGCTCATGGGAAATGCTCAAGATACGGGGCAGCAAGGGTGTCTGCTTCTCACACCTAAGCAGGGAGCAGGTCTTCCGAACGGGGACAGGATGCAGATCTTGGAGGGTCACATGTAAATGTCCAGAATGTATACTCTTAGACAATACACATTGCCTTTCTTGGGGCTGCTTTCTGTGGGTTTTCCACATTTTGGCTCCAAGGGAACAAAGGGGCTTTTTAGCAGCTGGATTGGATCTTGGGTTATTTTTAGAAACAAATTTCAGCAGAGTCATGCCAGGCTGGTGGAGAGGGAGAGGAGGGTCAGTCTCCCCTGCCTGTGGGAGCAGGACCTCATAGCTAGCTCCTAGGCCTCAGGTTCTAGAGGGGGCCCCAGAGGGGAGGGGGAAGCCCCTGGCCTCGGCCTGAGAAGGCCACAGCTCAGCCACCAGAAGGGAGTGTCACAGAGCTGCTCTGTCTCCCATACGTCCCTGTGTGACCCAGACACTACTCAGATTACTGCACACTGGACATCATGTCTGACGACCATCCTGTCTCCTCCCTCTGCTCCCCTGGACAGAGCACAGAAAATACCCTCAGCCCCCCAGCCCTTCTCCCAGCCCACCTGTTTCCTGGAAGTCCCAGGCATCCGGACAAGGATGCCATGCTGAGAAGATGGTGCCGGGGGCACTCCCTGATAGCATGTCATCCCATCCACCCGGCTTTGTCCATCCTTGTCCACAAACAAGGAAAGTGGACTGGCCGTTCTCCCTGCACTTGCAGCCTGGTCTGGAGCAGTGGTTCTCAAAGTCAGGTAGGTATCAGGAGCCCCGGGGGAGGGGGTGCAATGATTACAACCTACGGCTGGGCCCTGCAGTCGCCACCGCTGTCGCCAGAGTTTTCGATTCAGGACATGGGAGGGCAGGGCCTGGGAACGTGCATATCTAACACGCTCCCTAACAAGGGTGCTGCTGCTGCAGGTCTGGGGCCCCACACCTTGAGCACATCGCACTGGTTACAAAGCATCTCTGCGAAGAATGCCAGGAGCCTCTTTTCCAACACCAGGTTAATGCACTTTGGGGAACTCGAACAGAGGCCCAGTGCGGACGGTGTTCTTCAACCTAGGTGGACAGGGGAGGCACAGGAGGGTCACATCACCCATCTCTGCCTGCCTTGCCCTCTCTCAGGGGTCTATCTCTGCTTTCATGCATCTCAGAGCACCCCCTTTCCCGGGGACACCCGTGATCCTCCCTAGGAAAGCCCCTCTCCTGTCGGTCCTTGAGAAAACGGACTTGAGAGGGCTTCCCAGAACTTGCAACAGGCCACGGTTTATTCGGTAATTAAAACAGGCTGCCTCGTGAGCTTCAGAGAACACCCAGGCCCCTCCTAGGCCCAGCTGGGACTAAGCATACTCTGCGCTCCTGTTGCCTATGACTGACCACAGATGAGAGACAGAGGGGGCCGCCCGCAGGTGACGGGAAACGTGGGAGCCGAGGACACCCACCACTCGCTTTGGGCTCCCCCAGTGTTCCCGCCACTGGCCCATCTGGGCCCCAGTCTGCCTTCTCCCATCCCCCCATCCCCCCACACCCCCTCGGGGGCGCCTGCCCGCTGCTCTGGGGTGCGGCTGGGGGAGCAGCAGCTGTTTTCCAGTCGGGGTGACAGGCTGCTATAAACACCCGCTCTGGGTTGCTATGGCGAAGCGAGTGTGCAGCCTGGCTACAGTGAAGCTATTTATGTGCCTGTAATGGCAGCGTGGTCTGTTTTTTATTATTTTACTTTTCAAGCTTTCCTTTCCCAACCCCCTAATACAGCTAAAAAAGAGAGAGAGAGAGAGAGAGAGAGAGAGAGAGAGAGCCACCACAACTTTCTCAGGAAGAAAAAGAGTATCGCTGGAAAACAGAGCTTGCTTGGGACTTGAGCCAGGAAAGGGAAAACTGAAGTGAGGGATATGGTCCATTCCTTTCAAGAAGGGAGTGTGTGGCTTCTTGCTCATACAGGTCTGCATGAGGCCCAGCTCCTCAAGGAGCAAGGCAGGACTCAGTGCCCTCCATCTCTGTACCCCTTATATTATTAAGAGGAGACAAAGTCACTTCATCTTCCTTTCAAAGGCAGGCCCCAGCCAGCAATGTTCCTCACATCCCCCCGCCCCCCACCATCGGCCCCATTGGCTGCCAATGTCATCAGGGTGAGGACATGAAGGTTACACCAGGAGTCATGGAAAGAGAGCCCCACGCGTCCCCCTGGCTGGAGGTCTGCAGGGAATGGCCTCCAGACGTGCCTCTGAAGGGGACTCATGTTTCTCTATTTACACAGAGAACTTCCAACTGGTTCTCACCCCTCAGGGAGCTCTGGGACAAAGCGGTATCCTGCACGAGATTTAAAATTTTAGTCAAGGTGGCAAGGACCCCTAGCTGGTACCAAGGAGTTGACATTGAAGGCTCAGATGTTGAAGGATGATTACAAGTGAGGTTGACTCCTCATTGGACACCCATGTCTTCAAGGCGCCAGGCACCCGGGAAAGAAAGGTTTCTGGCAGAAGAGGTAGGGAGTGTTCAGAGGTTTGCCCCTAGATGGGGCACTATTGCCCTCTGCCTTCTCCACTAGTCCAACCCCAAATAAAGTAACAAATAAGAAAAAAGAAATGGGCTGTGGATCATAGGCATCTCAAGAAGGTCAAGAAAGTGGAAGGATCTAGTCCATGTGGTAATCTCTCTCTCTCTCTCTCTCTCTCACACACACACACCCCTAAGCCAAAATGGGCACCGACTTTGATAAACAAGCAATAGGTTGAAAATACTAAATGGCATCTAAGTGAGAAAGCATTACCCTCCAGAAACAGCTGATTGGAATACAAAAGACGCTGCAGAATTTTATCAGCCCTCTTGTTCCACAGCATTCCAGATCCTACCTTTCGGATTTGGTATATCCTTAGGAGGAGGGAAAAACAAAAACAAAACAAAACAAAAACCCCACTGCTGATGGGTGTGTAAATCAGATAAAAGTAAAGTTAGAGCCGTGTTAAGAAGACCAAATCCCACGAACCGTTCCAATTTCTTCCATCTCAGATTATAACTGAATGTTTCCAGATGCCACCGTATCTCAGAAGGGGTCTTGAGGGAAACAACCCCATGAGGAGGAGAGAGGGCGGGAGAAGGGGGAAGCTGTGTCTTTTCCACCAGGGAAGCATCCTTAGCTGCCCCAGGAGAGGTCGAAGGCCTAACTGACAGCCCCGGTTAGCTGACAAGGTCTTGCTGGGAAAATCAGAACTTGGGACGGAAATCAGTCTGGCAGTACCTTGGGGTCAAGAGAGCAGAGCAGTCATGGTTGCTAAGCCTGTCAAACCAACTGTCATCAGCATCCCATTGTTCCTGTAGGGTACACCCCCAAGGTAGAGGAAGCCTCCCAAAAGTCATGGACTAGAAAGAACATCTATTCAAAAGAGTGCAGATCCATGCTGGGGGACACAGGGCCCATTGTTGAAAGAGATAAAGGGCAGACGAAGAGGTGATTCAGCCTCAGCTGGTCATTGTAGATTCAAGAGGAGTGAAAGTGGAGAGTGCTGCATACTCTTCTTCCAAGTGAGCAGAAAGGCTTGTCTCACCTCTCTATTCCAACCCCTGCCGCAGTGCCCGACCTAATCCTTGGGCTTAATGAATGAATCATCCTTCTCTGCTCCAGTGTACTTCCATTTCCAAGGGAAGGGGAAGCATGGGATTCCCAGAAGGGGACCCAATCTCCAGAGAGAACCAGTTGCCTCTTAGTCCCAAGAGCCATTCCTTCACCACTTGCCCCATCTCCCCCTCCTCCCTCTTGGGGCCCTCGTAGACCGAATGGATTGGCACATCTCACTTGTTCTCCGGGACACCATCCCAGGGCTCCTGTGGTGCAGGTGGAGGGAGACTGGCCATCATCACAGGGATCCCCCACTCTCTAGGGAGGAGGCAAAGGTAAACATACAGAGCTTAAGTTCTCCCAACACCCATCCATTCCAAACTCCCACACACAGCATTTTAAACACCACTGCAGTACCTCTAAGGAAAAGTCTGGGAGAATATGGTGATGGCGGCAGGGGGGAGGCCCAGAGGAAGTGCAAAAAAAGGATTCTTTCTGGATGATATCTGAAGCACTGTGCTGCCAGAAATCATAGGAAAAATACCTACTTCCAGACTCTTTCGATCTCATTTTCCTCCCTATACCTCATTTCCAAGGTTCTTACTTTATTATTATTTTTGCTGTCTGTGTATAATCACTTTCCCTATCTCTCCTTCTCTCTCTCTCTCTCTCTATCACCCCCCTAGTAACACCCCCCTATCTATCTGTCTCAATCTCAAAATCCCTCTCATTCTCTTTTCCACATCCTTAGCAACAGCATGATTGGATGGAATTCCATTCTCCTTATGTAGTAGTTTCTGGAACCAATCAGCCCTGTCCAGTGCACATCGGCTCAAGTAGTGGAAGGGGTACAGATGTGCTGAGAAGCAGGCTGGGCACTTACGGGGCTATCACGGTAAGCACCAACACAGCACCAATCCATGCCACTGGGGTCACAGATGATGGACCGAGGGCACAACGAATGAGCTCTGTGAGTCTACCTGCATCCTCCACAGCCTTCTGGAGCTTGCCTGGCTAAGCGGACTAGGTAGCATCTAACTGTGCCTGAAGTAGAGGCAAATGGCTAACACTAAGACCCCAGAAGTGAGAGGCTCTAACGAGATGGGGAAGAGAAAGGATAGGAGACTATTCCATGGATTAAAAACCAAAGTCAGGATTTAGTATGCTAAAGTTCCCAATCTGGCATAAATAAGTGGCCCGATGGAGAAAGGGGTTGGGAGCCTAGATAGACTGAAAGGCCCCCAGGACTGCAATCTGACTCTGGCTCCTCTCAAAGCGTCCACAGAAATGGAAAAGTCCAGCCAGTCCTACCCAACCACAAGCTGTAAGATAGCTCCACTATCCCACTTCACCTCCTCTCTGAGCCTAGAAAACGTGGGTAGGGAATAGACATATGGAGGCTGGAATGTAGCTCCTGGCAAGATGGCTGCCTTCTGCCCAGCCACTATGCAAGGATTTGAAGATTCACAGAGGGACCCTGGCCCAGCAGAGTCAGACCTCTGCAGGCAGTCTCGCACTACTTGCCCAACACTTGTTTCTGCAAAAGTTCCCCCCCGGGCCACCAGGCTCACACACTCTGGCCAGCTGTTCCAAATCATAAGCTCTCCAGCACCAGAGAACAATCCTTTTTGGTTGGGGGGAGGGGTCAGTGCTCTCCCTTCAGGGTCTCAGCCACTGAACCCTCCCTCTGCAAGCAGCCAAGCGGAAAGAGAAGCTGAGGACACACCGCCAGGCTCTCCCTCCCCCCACCTCCTCTAGCAGGCAGGGCCAGAGGACTCCTCGGTGGGGGAAGTCCCAGGGCAGTGAGGCCTGGAAACTTTGCCGTCTAAGGCTGTGGAATTCTCCTACCGGGCTCCTGCAGTTCATCACTGTGGCTCCCTAGATTCCGGATTTGGGCTTTAAAAGGTAGCACTAGAACAAGAAGGACAAACATGTTGAGGAGAAGAAAAAGAAAAAAAAGCAGTTGGTGGAAGCTAACAGATAACTGCCTCCAACGCTAGTCTTCTGAGTAACTGAGTACGTGTTGGGGGGGGGTGGTATGGGGGGAGGAGAAGAAAAGAGCAGAAGGAAAAGAAGTGTAGACCTCACTCCAGAACACTCTTCAGAGTTCCCCAGCTAATGTTGCCTCTTTTCACCCTCCGGACCCCGCAGAGCACACTGCTCCCATGGCTAACCTGCTTGTGACGTGATTACTTAGGTTTGTTTGAAACGTTCTCCTCTTAGCAAATCTGAAAAATCAGAGGCTCTTGTCCCTTTGGAAAAAAAAGAGCCAGAGGGCTCACAGCTGAGAGTGCCAGGCTTTGGGACATTAACTTCTAAGATGGTAGAAGTGGCCTCTTAGGCTAGGTTGCCATGGTTTCCAAGAGAACAAACAGAGGTTTGGCTCTACAGAGGGCTAGGAGGGTGAATTGCCTTTTTATTCCCATGGGAATAGTTTCGAGAGCCAAGACAGGAGGGGCATATGGTAAAACTCGAGATGGTTACAGAAGGTTCTAGGGGAAAGACAATGGACAGTCTTGACAGTCCCCATTCTTCCTAGGGTGGAAGACTCCACTAAAAGGATGGTAAGGCACTCCTCAGGGGGTGAGACAAATCTAGGAAGTACACAGGAAGCCAACTAACCTCCCTCTATAAGGTGCCTGGCCAACCTAGGAGGCAGGGAAGAACACAGCAGTTGAGCTACTTTGGGAAGGAAGAAGACTTCCAAAGACTGAGTATGGCTTGCAAGGAGGGTAGGGAGATGGCTAGGCCCCAGCAGGGACATGTAGAGGTGCTGTTCCCCAGAACTGAGGCCCATCCCACTGCTCACCCTCAATGCCAACATTAGCCCCCAACCTTCCCAGACCCCCTGGGGTCAGGACTCTTTCCAAAGAAACCAGATGGGGCAGAGTACTGTCAAGTGCCAAAACGCCACTGTGTCCTCCTAGCAGGTACTGTCTGCTGAACAGGGCCACCTGGCCAAGGAATTCCCTTTCAGACTCCCGGGCAGCGCCCTGCATGGCGCGAGAACCCCCTCGGGCGCCTCCCCCGGAGCTAGTGCCGGCTTGGCTCACACTGGAGAGATGGCAAGGAGACAGAGCTGCTCGGGATGTTGCTACACCCCCAGAAGCAGCGAGGACGGCACCCCCCGTAGGTAAGTCCCACGTATGCCCTGCTTCCTTCTCAAAGCAGAGCGGGGCTAGGGCTTCACTGACCACAAGCTGGGAGGCAGGCCGGACCTAATCCTGATCTCATCATCACTGGCAACTGCGCTAGATGGCAAATTCCTCGCCTTCTCGGGGAGGAGACCCTCGGCTTTCCCTACCAACTGAGTCAGACAGCCCACAGAATCACAGTCATGAAGGAAACTTTAAGGAAACTATAATATAAACTCCGTCAGTTTACAGTGAGGCACATCTGAGTCAAACACGGGGCTGGGCACAAAAAAATCTGTATTAGGCATCAAATGAAGGGTGGAAATATCTCCTCGACCTGTTCACCTGTCTGTATCCAACATGTCTAGGACCTGCCCTGAAGGCCAGCTTGTGGCCATCAAGCTTCCGCCAGGGAGAGCTCACTCAGCGTGGACTTTCCCCGATGGACTTGGCCCACACCATGAGCGGAGGGCAGCTTTCTCAAGGCCTTCCAGGGCTGCTACAGACAGCTGTCCCTAAACATGGGTACCAGCTAAGGAGGTGGGAGGTCATGCGCCCCTGGGCTGTATTCATCTGAAGGGGACATCTGTCCAACATCCTTATAAAGGTGGCTTATGGGCTAGTAGCTGCACTTAGCTATGGGCCTGGCACATGGCCCTGGGTCACCAGGCCCTAAGAAATATCTAAGGAAGAAAACTAGAAGTGTATCCACTTTGACCAGGGGATGCAACAGAAGGGCTGAGGGTACCACAGCAGCCAGCCACATGGGCCCGGTCCCTCCTGGAGCTCTGCCTGGGGGCCAGAGCTGCCCACCACCATCCCGGCTTCTGCCCCTCTCAGCTCACGGGCTCTCCCTTAATGGCTCTTCCCAAGCAGCCCTAGGCTGGCCTTTCCCTCAAGCCCATTCTTCCTGGGCCTTAGTATCCTCATCTGAAAAAGAGAGATAATGAGAACAGCCTACCTCAGACTGAAGTTGAGAAGATTACCACTTCTTTAGAGTACAAAGGCCCACTGCCCTTGGGTGGAGATGAATTGCCTTAAGAAACTACTGAACAGGGGCCCCTGGGTGGCTC
Organism: Hyaena hyaena; assembly: GCF_003009895.1. Taxonomy (NCBI): domain Eukaryota; kingdom Metazoa; phylum Chordata; class Mammalia; order Carnivora; family Hyaenidae; genus Hyaena; species Hyaena hyaena. Next base: position 3,555,536 of record NW_024080660.1, on the reverse strand, counting down.
AGGTCATGATCTTGAGGTACTGAGTTTGAGCCCCACTTTAGGCTCTGTGCTGACAGCTCAGAGCTCGGAGCCTGGAGCAGCCTGCTTTGGATTTTGTGCCTCCCTCTCTCTCTGCTCCTCCCCCGTTTGCACTCTGTCTCTCTAAAAAATAATAAATAAACATTTAAAAACATAATAAAGAAAAAAAAAGAAGCTATTGAACAATGAGAACAAAGCAAGGAGGCTGCTTCTCTGTCAGAGGCTCCCAGTGCCTCTGGCCACCTTGTTCCTATGCTTCCCAGTCCTGGGCCCTGGCTCCGTGTACCAGGAAGACATCGGTACTCCCCACTCACAGACTTCTCTAGAATCTTCAACTTTTCCAAGCTGTGTCTGGGGAATGGTCTGCACCTGTTACATGGTATCAGCAAGACTAAGCAGAAAGGCAGGAAAGTTCGTGAGAGCCAAAGAAGACTGTGGTAAGAACTAACATCCGGGTAATGCCTCACCGTTTCAAAGCACTCTGACGTGTGATCTTAGGGACGGCCTTTTAAGGTAGACAGGGCTGATGATACTACTGCTTCTGCTATTTTATAAAACGTGGTCTTAAAGGTGACATGACTCATCGAAGACCAGGCAACCACAGGCAGAGCCAGGAAGAAGCTAAAGACACACCACATGCTACAAGGTCCTACAAGGCAGGTAGAGAGACAGGAAAAGAGAGCAAATTGTATAAAACAGTCAGATCATTGTTAGGCCCCACCCAGGCCCCTGGAGCTGGGGGATTCCTGTCCTGATGAGCTCAGAGGATTAATATAGATTCTCCTAATTCCTCCCAGAGGCAGCTGTGAGACGCGCTGAGGGTAGGTGTGATGTCAGTATGTGTCATCTTCTTGGCCCGTGGACACCTTGAGGGTACAGATTGTGGTCCAGACAGAGACAGAGCAGCTGCTGGTGCACTGAAGGGATGTAGAAGGGAGAGAAACAGAGAAAGAACAGAAAAGGGCGAGGAAGATTCAAGGAAAGGAAGGAAGGGGGCCCTCCCTGAAGGAAACTCCCAGACAGAGAAGTCTAAATAAAGAAGACAGGACACGCCTGTATTAAGAAGACACCCCCGAGTTGGATCATAGAGCACCCAGAAATTCCCAAGTACATGGCACCAAGCGGGAGACCAGAAATGACAGAGATGGTTGAGAAGAAATCCACTAAATAAAAACAAAAACCTCAAAAACATACTCATGGGAAACAAAAGCCGGTCTCCGGACCCTTTGCCTCCAGTGCAGGAAACAGAACACGCCTGGGGCCACAGCGGGCAAGGTCATAGCCCCAGATAACCCCCGCTCTCTTTTCCAACCAGCACATCTAGGGTCAGGTGTTGTCCCAAGTATCTGTTGAGAAGAGAGTCTTCTAGAAGGGCGAAACCCCCGAAGAGGCTCCACAGCAGGGCTTACAAACACAATGGGCTGCACCCTCCCCCACTGTGCGTGGGAGACTGACCCCCCCACCCATCATTTTCCTGCTTCAAGGAAAGAGACTGTTCTCTCCATATTACTGCAAATTATGATAGACCCAAGGAAGTTTGATTAAAGAGAGCATCCACCAACCGACGGATGGGTGGGTGGGTGGATGGATGGATAAACAAAATGTGGTCTATCCATACAAGGGAATATTATTCAGTCCTAAAAAGGAACGAAATTCTGATACCTGCCACAACATGCTTGGACCTTCCGGATATTATACTCTGTGAAAGAAGCCAGGCTCAAAAGAACAAATACTGTATGATCTCACTTAGATAAAGTGCCTACTCTAGGCCCAAATTCAGAGGCAGGAAGTAGAGCAAAGGTTGCCAGGGGCTGGGGCGAGAAGGTGGGGTGCTATTGTTTAATGGGCACCGAGGTTCTGTTTGGGATGATGACAAAGTTCTGGAGATGGATGGTGGCAATAGATGTACAACACTGTGAGTGTCATTAACACCACTGAATTGTACACATAAAAATGGCTAAAAGGTTAAATTTTATGTTCTGCCTATTTTACCACAATAATTTTTTTTTTAAAGAAGACAGGAAACCCAATGGAACAGTGTTGGGGCAGATAGGTGAGACGGGCGGAAGGGAAGAACAGAGTAAAGTTCAGGACTATGGAGCCCAGCTGCTGCTGCCACCAGGAGCTCAGCCCCACCTTGGTAATGGAGGTGGAGGCCCAGTGGCACAGAGGTCAGTTAGTCCAGACAGCAGCCTCTGACATGTTCAGGGCTGGGAGCCCACGGAGGACTGGAACAACATCAAACAACTGAACAGGTGGCCTGGCAAGGCTGAATGGCAAGGCCAAGGGGAGGGCAAATAGACTGGGTTCTCTTGTATGTGGGGTGGGGGAGGGCGGGTAAAGGTGGTGGTAGAAGGGTGTTCAGGGCCATGGACCAGTTCTCTTTCCAAGCAGAAGAGAAAAAGTCGGCTTTCACCTACTCACTCTCCCAAAGTCACCCCATCATTGGCTCTGAGCACACAGTCATCTGCTTATAGGTGGTACAGCGAAGGCCTTCCTGACTCACAATGGAAATACAGGGTCTTCAGTGTTTTCAAGGGCCCCCTATATATATATATATATATATATATATATTTAATGTTTTATTTATTTCTGAGAGAGAAGCAGCATGAGCAGGGGAGGGTCAGAGAGACAGGGAGACACAGAATCTGAAAAAGACTCCAGGCTCTGAGCTAGCTGTCAGCACAGAGCCCAATGCAGGTCTCAAACCCACAAACCGGGAGATCATGTCCTGAGCCGAAGTCGGACGCTTAACCGACTGAGCCACCCAGGCGCCCCAAGGGACCTCCTATATTATCTCATTTGATCCTCCCAACAAACTTGGGAAATGGGTAATACATTTTACATTTCTTCTTACAGAAGAAATCTGGATAAGTACCTTGTCTAAGGCCATATAATAAAGCAGAGCTAGAATCAAGAGTTTGGCAAAGGGTTACACTTCTTCCACAATATTGCCTTGAGGGTGCTTTCCAGACATGGGGGCTTGTTTTCCCTTAGACTACAGTGCAGTGATCAGAGCCCAGGCTCTGTGAGCAGGCAGACCCACCGTCACTACCTGTTTGACCTTGAGAAAGCTAGTTAATGTCTCTGTTCTCCAGTTTGAGCAGTGATAAACTGGGGATAGTAATAGCAACCTGGTGTAAAATGCTTTGCCAGATTTTGAGATAAGTGAATAAGTCACATAAAGACACACAGTGCTATCTCACAGTAAGCACTCAAATATAATTTATTGCGGTTATTATGTGATGCTATCAATCAGCCTGTTTCACCTGTTGAGTGTGGGGCCACTAGGGGCCTGCTCACAGGGCAGAAGGTGAGTGTGGAAATGGCACAGTGTTTCCCTGGCTTCTGCATAAAGGAGAAATTAACACCTTACGGTTGGAAGGGACTTAAAGTCATTTGGACTAATCTTCTGTCCGGTGTTAGAGGCCATTCTCTTCCTGATGGTCCCTTTGAGCCAACTCATTAACTCTTACTCCCCCTTATATTTAATTGGGCCCTCATTTGTGATCTCTAGCACCACAATGATTGGCACATACTCTCTGTCTTATAACTCCTTTTGTAATAGCTCCCATTATCCCCTTTTAACAGTTGAAGAACCTGAGGCCCAAAGTCCTGCCGTTAACTAGTGGTCAAGCTGGGCCATGAACACAGGCATGCCTGATTCCAAAGCTCATATTCTCAGCTATGACATGACACTTTTTTGCATTAGAGACGAGAGGAAAAATCTACTATATGGTAGAGGGGAAAGCAGCTATGGTCGATTCCAAATCTACCATGTAAATGAGCACCTAGCATTTAATGGGCATTATTTTGCATCAAGTACTCTATGACTTATTTTTACAGATAAGAAGATTAAGGGGCATTGTTAGGTTCAATACCACAAAGTTCCTAAGTAAGAAATGTGAATGTCATATTCACGTTGATGCTTTTCCTCTCACCATGCTGTTTCTCAGAACCTCATTTTGTTTATCTTTAAATGGAATCAATGCTCCCATTTCATTCATTCTTCAGTAAATGAGTGCCTACCGAATTCACAGTAGGCGAACTTGTTCTGAGCATAAAGATACGGTGATAATAGAAACTATAATTTTTACACCTTTTTTTTTTGGCCTGGCATTCTTACACATATTACATGAAATCATGAATGTTAACAAATCAAAATGATTCCAGGGTAGCCATTCAAAAAATGGTGATAGGTATTATTTTTTCTATCTAGAGTACAACCTTAAAAATTTTTTAATAGCCACATTTTCTATTGTCTCCATTCACGTTTCCTCTTCTTTCTTCCCATTTTCTTCCCTAAATTCCCTGAATTTACATTATTCCTAGTTTTTCAGTGTAAGCCTAGAAATCTTACTTTGAAGTTACATTATTCCTAGTGTTCAGTATTAGTGCAGAAATCTTTTTTTTTTTTTTTTACAAATAGTTTATTGTCAAATTAGTTTCCACATAACACTCAGTGCGCATCCCCACAGGTGTCCTCCTCCATGCCCATCCCCCTCTCCCCCCCACATCCATCAGTCCTCAGTTTTTGTAGTATTAGTGCAGAAATCTTAACATGTGGATTTAACTTAAAAACTCCTGATAGTCAATGTCTTTTACCTTCTTCCCAAACAACACAAGGACCTTAGAGCACATGAACTCCAAATACTCAACTTCCAATTTATATGCTTTTGTTTCTGGGGATTTTAATTATAGTTTCATTTTATCCCTGTAAGTCATTATCATCTTTATTTTCTTTGATATCAGTATTCAGATTTAGCACCATGTTTAAATTTCCTTTGCTCATCATCTATTTCTTCTTGAGTTTTAGACTACCTTTTAGGTAATTTTTCTTCTTTTTGAACTATTTCCTTTAGCAGTCACTTTAGGAAAGGGCCTATTGGTAGAAATGTGTTTTTGTGTATCTGCAAAGGCTTTTATTTGCCCCCATTCTTGGAAGATTGTCACTGATGCTAGAATTCGGTGTTAGCACTTCTAAGTGCTTCGAAGAGATTACTCCCCTGTCTTCTGGCTCTTATTGTTGAGCTTGAGAAATCAGTTGTCAGTCTAAACGTCATTCTTGGAAAAGCAATGTACCTTCTGGGTTTACTCTAAAGTAATTTATCCTTGGTGTTCGTAGTTTCATTTTGATGTGTCTAAGGGCGAATTTTATTTATCCTTCTTGGGATTCATTCGGTATCATAAATATAATGATTGTATTGCATCAATTATTGACCATTGCTTCTTCAAATATTGTCATATTCCTATTCTCTCTGTTATCTCCTCTTGGAACATTAATTAAATATATGCTGGATTCTTTATAGTCTGTTTCAGGGATGGGTGGACTATAACACATGAGCCACATCTGGCCTACTGCCTGTTTTTGTTATGATAGGGTCCATATGAACCACAAAGCCTAAAATATTTACTATCTGCCCCTTTGAAGAAAAAGTTTGCCAGCCCCTGGCCTATTTTCCTACCTCTATACCTCTTCCACATTTTCCATCTTCTTTTTCATCATCTATGTAGTTTCTTCAGAAATATCTTCTGGGGTGCCTGGGTGGCTCAGTCAGTTAAGTGTCTTACTTTGCCTCAGGTCATGGTCTCACAGCCTGTGAGTTTGAGCCCAACGTCGGGCTCTGTGCTGACAGCTCAGAGCCTGGAGCCTGCTTTAGATTCTGTGTGTGTCTCTCTCTCTGCCCCTCCTCTGCTCATGCTCTATCTTTCTCTCCTTCAAAAATAAATAAACATTAAAAAAAAAGAAGTATCTTCCAATTCACCAATTTTATCTTCAGCTGTGATATGTTATTTTTAAACTGTTCATTGAAACTTAAATTTCCTTTATTATATATTTTTATTTCTAGAAGTCCCATTCAGATATCTGCCTGGTGAATCAAGTTTCCTTTCCATTATTCTTTCAATACCCTCTTATTTCTTATAACACATTAAAATATATATTTTTTAATTTTATACATCTAATAACTCCAATATCTGCAATTTCTGTAGGTCTGATCTATGCTGTGTTATTTCCATTGCTCGACTTCATTGGTAATCAGGGAAATGCAAATCAAGACCATTAAGAGATACTATTTACACTCAGTTGGCAAAAAATTTTAAAAATTAAGATGATACCCAGTACTTCAGAGGACATGGAACAACAGTATCTCTTATACTTCACTGGTAAGGGCAAAACTACTACAAATGTATTGGAAAACAACCTGTCATTATCTTGTAAGTTTCAATATTCATATACCAAGGCCTAGCAATTCCCTTCTGGGATCTATATCCAGGACAGACTTCCACATACACACCAGGAAACATAAATAGGAATGTCTGTGGCAGTACTGTTCATAATGGTGGACAAGGGTAGTAACTTTACCAATAGAATATTATAGAGCAGTGAAAATGAGTGAACTACAGCCACAATCAACAGGGATAAGTCTTAGTATCATAATATTGAGTGAATATAAACAAGCCCCAGCAGATTCTACTCTATATTTTTAATAAAGAATATAAAGCAAAACTAAGTAATATATTTGCATAGGCATACATAGACTTATCAAGAGAATGCTAAACACAAAATTCAGGATAGTGGTTGGAATGGGTGAGGAGGTGAGGGCATGGGATAGAAAGGGTGCATAGGTGGATGCAAGTTATGGTAGTGATCTTATTTTTGGCTTATGTGGTGGGTTCAGGTGTCTTTGTTAGGTTATTAATAAATAATCTATATAAATAAGTAGTGAAGAGAGATATGCATAAACCAGTGAAGAAAATGTATCCTGTACTATAGGTTTTGATTCATTTAATTTTGTGCACCTGAGAAATAAACAAAGCTAGAGATGAGAGGAGAAGAAAAATAGGTTTCCACTAATTCTGCCAGCAACATTTTTTAACCTGCAAGATCAAAGATACCATGGATCTACTAACAGCCTGTTTTATTTTTTTTTAATGTTTTTATTTATTTCTAGGAGAGAGAG
>NW_024080660.1:3517204-3547834 GCF_003009895.1 Hyaena hyaena | reverse complement strand
CCCCCCCCCCCCCCCCCTGCGCTGGCAGGCGGAGCCCGGCACCTGCGAGCCCGCCCGGGTGGCGGCCCTGGAGCCGGTGTGTAGAGCGCGGCGGCCTCCCCTTCCGCTAGCCCGGCCGCCCGGCCCCTCGCTCGCCCTGGGCCTCGCCCTGGGCCTGCAGGTTCCGACGTGTCGGCCAGCTCCGTTCCAGCCCCGGCCCCGGGAGCAGCCGGGGTAACCAACGCCTCAGCCCTCTCCAAGTCTGGCTCTGCACCAAAGCCCCTCACCAAGGCGGGCGGCTCCACCCCGGCCAGCCCGCGATTGCTCACAGGGGGGGCAGTGACTCACTGCGGGCCCGCAGCCCCGCTCCCTCCCACAGGACCCGTGTCCTCCCTAGCGCCACACCCCGGGGAGGAATCTCCACCTTTCGGCCCCAGGGAAGCTGCAGGGGAGCCTGCCGGTTCTCACCCCACCCTTCCCTCCTGGCCTCCCTAACACCCCAGAGAACAACACCCTGTGGTTTGAGTGGCTCAGCAGGGTTTCTCCCCGCCCCCCCCCAACCCCCTTCCTGAGCTGCACCGTTCTAGCTGCCTAGAACGAGGACCCAGCTCCACACTTTGCCCCGCGGGCAGGCTCCCTGCACGTTGATTATCAAGGCTTGCATGACATCTAAGGGCAAAGATAAAAGCTGGGGTGATTTGAGGATGTAGGCATGAAAGGCCTGTTTACAGCCCGCTCGAAGGGAAGGCAGATGTAAATCCCAGATGCTCTAATACAAGATATTACAGTATATGCTGAGTGAATTGTCTCAGTCCTCAGCCTGGTGGGTAGGATGAGGGAGGGGTCAACTGGAGGTCGCCCCACTGACCATGTAGGGAGCCTGGGCCCTGCGTAGAGCCTGACCTGGTCAGGGCACTTGCGGAACCCTGTGCTTTCCTTGGCTTCAGTTCTCCTGGTTTGTAAAATTGAGGCTCTTGAGTTACGGGCTCCTTCCAGTACTCACAAAGTAATAGGGTCCTAGGACTTCTAGTCTTAAGAGAATACTGGCCTATCTTAGCATCCTCACGGACACCTCTGAACCCTAACATTGTACTTCCACACAGGGATAGTGCTTTGAACTTCTCAAACACGTCTACTTAGACTCCATGCTCTCCCCTCTTAGATTATCATAATGGTCCTTTGTGATTAGAAACCAACAACAAATGAAACTGCTGCTCAGAGGTTAAGGGGCTTGCTCAAGGTCACACTGCTGGCTGGGGGCATGGTCAAGAGTGAAATTCAGCTAAGAGGCTCTTTAAAAAAAATTTTTTTTAAAATTTATTTTGAGGGAGAGAGAGAGAGAGAGGGAGGAAGAGAATCCCAAGCAGGCCCCACACTGCCAGCACAGAGCCTGACTAGGAGCTTGAATTCACACGTTGAGATCATGACCTGAGCCCAAACCAAGAGTCTGATACTTAACGGAGGGAGACACCCAGGTGCCCCTCAGCTATTGGGCTCTTTTAAATCCCTTGAAAGTCTCAGATTTTTTCACCTACTTTGCACGACTCATTCATACTTGCTGGGACCCACCCTCCATCTACAGCATAGAGAGAATCCACTGCACCCAGGAAAGAGGGCTCAAATTTTAAATGAGCTGGAGAAATGGCCTTTCTAACCTCAAAGGAATCAGGCGAATGAGGAGGGGCTCCTTCATTCAAGAATCCTCATAAATCATAACCTACATACTTGTATGCACTCTATGGTGTACAAAGCACTTCCACATCCATTAGACCATGGGATTCTTGTAATGACCCTATAAGGTATTCAGGACTGTATTATCTGATATAGTAAGTAGAATGAAAGGGCTGAAGTTTAGCAGTTAAGTGACATGTGTCATGACAGCACCCCGTTCTCTTCCTGTGTTGCTGCAGAAGATTCTGGAGCAACCAATGTAAAGAATGAAGATTCCTCTACATTCATAATAGAAACCCAAAGCATCTCTCTTCATTTTTCTCATCTATGTCCCTAAGATGGCCTAGGAAGGAGAAAGGTGCAGGGAGAGAAATTCCTGTACGCCAGGGGACAGACTAAGGGCACAGAGCGGTGGAAGTCTTCCCCAGAGTCACACAGTGAGGTGGTACCGGCACACTTACGAACCCAAGACATCGTATCTCAGCCCTGGAGCCTGCACTAAACACATGCCAACATTATTTGGCCAAGCCTGTATCTGTCACGGAGACCATCAGGACTCTGTTACTCTTGAATTTATAATAGGCAGTTGATGCAACCTTTAAAAGGCTGACAACCGAGGCTGTCATTCCAAGGAGGAGTCACCTACCACAAGTATCACTCTGTCCTGTCATATATATTAGATGCTGTCTTTGCCCCCAGCCCTGCATTTGCTAATTATCTTAAGGCTGGTGACAGCCTTCTGTTCTTACCTCCTTCCTCTGTGCCCCTCTCTGCTCTATTCTTGGACGATGAAACAAAAAAGTTTCTTTAAAAAATATATATATATATAGCCATAGATAAAATCTTCCAAGCTTCTTTTACACACACATTTAAGAGAACGAAGGCAGGAAAGGCTCACAGTTCTTTCCAACTTGAGGCCAGTGTGAGAACATAAACCAAGCAGGCAGAGCCAGCCTCTCAGCCATTAGTGAGTAATTCCACTCCCAGGTTTATAGGGGGCTTGAATTAGGGTGTTCCATATCTTCGCCTAGAACGTCTGGCCCTCAGCTGAGCTTGCGTAAAAGCCACTTTGCATCTGTAACTCTCACTTCAAACATAAGTTGGCCTGCATCTCCGTGTGGGATCCAGACACACAGAGGGAGGGAGGGAACTTCTCAAAGGCAATTCTCGCATTGCAAGCTTTCTGCCCTCTCTGATGTCCTCACCCCAGGTTCAGACCTCTGCGCCTCACCCAGGCTGGCTCCACACTGTCCGCTTTCAAGGAAAAGGCTGCGGGCATCCGTGTCTTCATGTCTCTTCTAAAATCACACCGACCTTTTGCTTCCGGTTGCCTGCTATGATTGGATTCCCTGGACCATATTTGAGACTGAGTTGTGGCCAATTCCTTATAATGTAGGAAAATGGTCACAATACAGTTAAGATTGGGTAGGAAAAAATTGAGAATCAAAACCGCAATATTTAGAGGTGGCTGGCTGGCTCCATCAGTGGAGCATGTGACTCTTGATCTTAGGGTTGTGGGTTTGAGCCCCACTTTAGGTGTAGAGATTACTTAAAGATGAAATCTTAAAAACAAATAAATCCTTTAAAAAACTTCAATATTTAATGTGATTCCAATTTTAAAAAATGTATATACCTACCTACATATATAAAAGAATACAAGAGAATAAATCAAAGTGTTAACGGTTATCTCTGCACTTATGGACATCTTATTTTTTTCCTTTATGCTTTTCTGAATTTTCCAAACTTTCTAGAATGATCTTTCGTGGAAGCAGTACAGAGCTCAGGCTCTGGAATCTGAGAGGCATGGTTTTAATTCCACATCCCCCACTTAGGAGCTGTGAAACCTCGGATAAAATACTTTATCTCTCTGAGCCTCACTTTCTTCTCTGGAAAAGAAGAATAGGAATGACACTTTCCTCACAGAGGTGCCCTCAAGAGGGAAGGAGGTCATGCGATTTCAGTATTTGGTGTAAATGCTCAGCACTTAACCATTTCAGCATACAGTAAATGCTCAGTAAATGTTAAGAGATTTTTATGCGTTCCTTTCAGAATCGGGGCAGGGGGCAGAGAGAATATGTAAAAAATATAAACAACCACTTTGCTCAAAATCCACCATTTGGATTAAAGGACGTGGGGAAAACCACAAAAGCCCTCCAGAACATACGGTCTCACTGCAAGTGACGAGGACAAGCATAATCGTCATGTAAAGACGAGCTGAGGGATGTCCTGTCCATATGAAAAGGGAAAGGTGTCAAATGAAGAATGATGAGTAATGCAGGGCTGGGGAAAGGAAGTAGAGATGTTTTTGAGAACAACACACACACAAACACACACACAAGACTAGACAGACTAGATCGGACCACAGAATAACTGATCAAACTAAAGGTAACGAGCTGAAGGAAAGCATACAAACCAGAAAGTATGAATCACAGACAAGCTGCTGTGAGTGAGGAAGCAGGGATGCTCTCCCTGCCCAAGGTGACAGAGAGGCAGGGCTGCCTGGGGCTCGGGCAGGACAGCTGAGGAGCTGGGACACGGCCCTGACTTAACCTAGGCCACAAGTTCGTTCCCAGTTAGACACGGCACTTTGGGATCAGGACCACAGACCGGGCGAGCCCCGGGGGGCTCTGAGGTGCAGCTGTTCACAACAGTGGTGCGGGAGACAAGGGAGAAGGTGCACTCCACCCATCCAAATAGATCTGCCCCCCTGAGCGGCCTCATGCGCCCTGACCCGCTTTGTGCCAAAGACACTAGTAGAGGCTGGACAGCAGAAAGGGGTGGAATGGGAACCATCGCCCTAGTCAAGAGTCTAAAATGAAGCCCCAGCCCTCCTCCCTCCTCGAAGTCATGGCCGTACAGTGACACAGAGTTATACAGAGTCGTATTCCTGGCACCGGTCCTGGGCCTGAGGGGGAGGGCGGTAAAGGAGCGGCGGACAGCTGGGCTCAACAACTTCGGAGGGCCCAAGTCCCTCAGCAAAGTCTCCTGGGGCACTGGCTACTGTTTCTTTTCACACGCCAGTCACCCGGCTTTCCAGGAAGCTCCCCCCCCCCCGACCCTGTCTCTGCTACCTGAGCTCCCCCAAGCACAAGCTGCTTCCTGGGGCTGTCACCCCATCGTGGGAGCCCTTGCCTCCACACTCAGAAGCTTAATTTTTCCCACTCTTGGTTTGCAAATTCAAACGCCTAAGGGACCAGGCAGGCACAGAAGTAAGAAGGAACCTAGCAGACGCTTGTCTGAATGGGGCGGGAGTTCCTCAGCTCCTCACAACTGTGGCCGCGAGGAAGAGGTAGGCCGGTGTCGTCAGCGCTTCCGACTTTGGAGACAAAGCAAGCAATGTGGATTTCTATTTAAAATCTTCTGATGTTTAAGATTTGGGTAACCAGTCATGATGCATCTGCAGGGTTTGTGAGGCAGAGAATTTGAAGGTTGAAACGTCCTTGAAGTTCATTCAGGTCGAACTGTTCATGTTACACCTGAACGAACTGAAGCCCGGAAAGGTTCAGTGATTTCCCAAAAGCAACAGAGCGACCTGAATGGCTCCAATCCCAGGGCTCCCAGCTTCTAATCTAGAACTCATTCCTCTACACGGCCCTGCTTGTCATGAGGAGGCCTTTGCGAGTATTCATGCACGAGATGATGGAGTGTTGAACAGGGTTGGTGACCCGGGGAAAGAAGAAGGTAAACTTTGCTATGATCCCGACTCGAGTTTAATGAAAAATTTCTACTTGTTTATTCAGTTATTCAGCCAGCCAGCCAACATTTAGTGAGAATCATTCTATGAACCACGGGCCGTGCTAAACACTGGGCGTTCAGAGATGACTAAGGGAGCAGCCCTCGTTCTGAGTAGCTCACAGGCTGTGAGTGGGCGCGGCTGACGCCGTACAGAACAGCCAGCTGACGCAGCCTGACAACCATGCTGCTGTAGGCCCGCTCGCATGAACCTTTAGCTAGTATTCACACCTTCACTTCCTCTAAAAGCATCTCCCCTTACCACATGGCATCCTTGAGAAACTGGGAGGGGACTGGAGAATGTCCCCCCACTCCCAGAGGGCCTGGAACCCTTAGAGGTTCCGTAGGAAGCAGGAGAAGCAAAGACCCAAAGCAGCCACTCAGTGCCAAGCCCCTTCTGGCTCAGGGAAGGTATGTTCTGCTTTATGCATTACCTTGGCCAAGTGGCTACCTCATCGCAGCTCAAGTTTCTGTGTGGGTGTGTGCTGGGGAGAGAGGAGGAGCTCCCAGACCGGGATGCTCCTGCCTGTTTATCAAGTGGCCTGCTCAATTCTAATGGCAGCTGACAGCTGACCTGGGTGGCCAAAGAGTAATGGCATCTTTGGGTCACAGCTTCTACAAGCAAAGAGAATACTGTGACCTAGTCTGGCTCCCTCCATCAACAAGCGATCTCCCAGCTTAGGCTCTCTGAGCACTGACTTTCAGGGGAGGACTACAGGACAGGAGCAAACAAGGTAAGATGGGTGCTGCCATTTTGCCTTATTTTCTAGGACTCGTATTGCACAAATATGAAGCACAGCCTGCGAAGTGGCGTCCAGAGGGTGACCTGTCATGGGAAATGATGGCACCTATAGTTGGCCCTTGGGGGCCCCTTGGTGGAGAGTTGCAGGAGGTTGGGGCCTCTGGGCCCTTCAGTTACTGGGGGAAAATGGGCTCTGATCCTCTTATAAATGTACTGAGCCCAAGGGTTAGCCGGAAGCAGAAAGGCAGGCTCATGGCAGCATCCACGGAGAAGAAAGAAAAATGAAGGAATGGAAGAGGAATAATTTAAACTCAGTGAACACCTCCTATGTGTCTCGGGCTTGGAACATGAGAAAATTGAGTCCAGAAGGTCAAATAATTTGTCCATGGTCACACAGTTGCCCAATCCACCAGACTCTTTCAAATCCTCACTCTTATAGAATCCCATGTGGCCGGGCTTGCAGATGCTGACTGGATCACTGAGGACACAGGGCATAGTGACCGAGAAAGGCATGGGAAGAGATCCAGGATTTGGTCAACTCTGACCCCTGGGGCTGAAAACCCAACAGAAATTAGGATTCTTTTCTCTAGCGATGGAGGGTCTTGGCAGTCTATTTCCTAGTCCCAGGAAATAGATTTTCCAGTGCCAGGGAGATCTCCTCCTCCCCTCACAGGACTAAATGTCTTAGGTCAGACGTACCAGACAGGAAACACAGATGGGTCAAGGACCATACTTTCCTTTGGACTCGTCCACATCGAGAGACTGTTCCTAATGTCCCCCATTAAAGCAGACTATGAGAATTGAGTGGGGATCAGAGGCACACTCAGCAGGTCACCCCCGGTTATTTCAGTGGACTATTCTCCAAGGATTAGAATATTCCCTTTTTTTCCCCTCTGACCATGGGAAGCCCAGGAGTACACAAGATACCAAAGCAAAATCCACTGAACAGGTTTTTACTGAGAACTTATTACAGGCCAGGTACTACTCTAGCTGCTTGAGAAACATCAGTGAACAAAGAAATGAAGAACCTTGTCCTCAGAGAGTGTACTTTACAGATGAATCAAAGTAGAACAGTCCATTTATTTATTTATTTATTTATTTATTTATTTATTTATTTATTTTTTGTAAGCAGGGTTGCATTATAGAAAAGGCATGAGTCTTGGTGTCTGACAGTCCTGGGTCAAAGATTAGCCCAACCTTGGATGAGGATTCAAGCCAGATGATCTCTGGGCAAGCTACTTAACTCACTGGGTGTAAGCTTTCTTATCTGTAAAACCGGGACAATAACATGTTGCAGTAATGCTGTAAGGATTAAAAATAATGTATCTTTAATGCCTGAAGTATCACAGGGTTCACAAATGGTAATCTTATCTTTTCAGGCTCATGTGAAACCACAGATTCTGGGAAAACTCACAGAGTGGAAAGCAGGGCACCACCTCCACAATGTCCTGGAGACAGTCTGGTTCGGTGAAGAGCATCGTTGGGCTTGAATCCACCACCTGAGGTCAAGGAATGTCCCCTCTAGAAACATCTGCTCCTACCTGTAGCCCCTGTTGAAGGGAAGGGCCTGGGTGGTCATGTTTGATTAGTCCCCACTTCCCCCCAGCAGGTCACAGGTAATTGGAGCAGGGGTGGATACAGGACCTAAGCTGGAATCAGTATCTCTTGACGTCTCTTTGGACTGAGAGACTGGGTTAATCTACTCGGAGAGCTAAGAGGGAAGGTCATATGGATTTGGAGGCTGAAGCCACTGCTTGGGTTAACCATGACGCATGCTGAGCATGCAACAAGGGAACAGAGAAGGGAAAGCACACAGCCCCGGAGAGAAAGCACGGTCCCCCCAGGGGCTACACTTTCCCCCACTAAGTTTTGTGATATTTCTCTGTAAACTTCTAATAAGATCCCTTTTCACTTTTTTTCCTGCTTTGAGTGGGTTTCTGTTCTTGTAACCAGATGATCTCGAAGGCGAATCCTGTACCTGTCTCAGAAGGTGGTTGTTGTGACATAATGTGAAAGCAGCTGGCATTTAGTTGACATTCAATAAAGGCTGTGGAATCTCTCCGTGTTCTTGTCAACCAGTCAGTTGCTCAGCAATGGAGAGAGGAAATCTATATATGTTCTAGACTAGGGTTGGACCTCAGCCTTATGTTATATGAATGTCTTCATTAAGCTGTAAAATGAAGACTCTTGACTTTAGGGCCTGCTGGAAATATTGAATGTAATAATCCAAGTTTAGTATCTAGCACATAATGGATGGTAGGTCAGATGATCACTTCTACTGTTGTTATTGTTATTTAAGATGCAACACGTGTTGTGTTGGGTCTTGATCTAGGCAAGGAGGGGGAGGATGTGGGAAGAGCAACGTCTGGAGTGGGCAGTGAGAGAAGAGAAGGATATCCTCGGTGTGGGGTCAAGGGACTGGACAGCAGAGAGAAGGAACAGAAGTGATCGGTGGGGAATGAGCAGAAGCCCTAGAATAAGAAGCTTTACACTTGCCTAACACTTATGTAGCCCTAGCACTTCAGTGTTGATGCAATGCCTTCCCTACCCTATTTCATTTGTCCATTACAACACTCCATTGGGTAGATCAGGAAAGGTGATAATATACACAGGTTATAGATGGGAAAATTGAAGGTCAATAAAGACCTGTGTCCTATGGACTACCTAAATCTAAATCCACTCTTTTATCCTGTGATGCCACACTACTTCTGGGAAGTAGGGTGGCGGGGCAGAAATGAGAAGAAGCATGGCGGGGGGGGGGGGGAGAAATTGGACAGTTTCACTGGGACGTTTACTTTTTTATTCCAGGGTTTCATTCAGATCCTTGCTGGGCATCCCAGCAATGGAACAGCTCTGCCCCACCAGGCTCAGAGGCTCTAGGATGTAAGCAGGGATCGAAAAGTCAGACAACATGGGGATGCCAGCCTAGAAGAATGCCCAGCTTCGGCATCAGCCCTTGGCCCAGGAGAAGGCTTCTTCTGGCAAAGGACATTTCCTTCACCATCTGGCCACAGGTTCATTGGCAACACAGTGGTGCCCTGCAACGGTCTCCAAGGCCCCTCTCAGCTCAATTCTGTTTGGAGTCTAGGCCTTATGTTTCTAGAGTCGGGGATTATCTTTATCTTTCCCTGTTCTCCAGGGACACAGATTCAAGTTCTCTGGAACACTGTGCCATTCAGGGCTTGCCGTGGGCCCGTAGGCTCAGGACACTCGTCTTTGGGCTGAAAGTAGGTGACTCTTAGCCATTCTGCATCCTGGACATGACTTCTCCCCAAATCCTCACACAGTGCCTGGCATACGGTTCATGCTCACTTCATGTTTGTTGGATGAACAAATGAATAAATGAACAAGCAAATGAATGACAGATTGGCTCTGGCAATAAAATCAGCAGTCAAATGAGCCTGTACTGTCACACTACAGCAGCCCCACGGTGCTGCCTCTTAGCTCCCAAATCAGAGCTCTACAGCCAACCCGGCTCAGAGGAACACGGAGGAAGATGTAGAGGGCAGTGCGCTTCCCCTTCACACTTCCTCTGACCTTTCTGGAGGAGTCACACCCCGTGAAAAGGGCAGAGCCGGGGACACCCAGGCAGGAGGAAGGTTCTGCCCACCCGTTTCCAGGACTTCTGCTTCTGCTCTCAATCACCCAGCTTGTCCCAGCTCCAGGCCTACTATCTGGAAAGAGCTGCGGAAAGTACTAGAAGAGACGCATCTCCATTAGGAGCTACGCAGCGCTGAGGGGGTGCAGGAGTGCTCCTCCTTGGCATTTTCCTCACTGCTAATGACCTTGATTGGTAGGAAGGGTAGCAGCAATAACAATCATGGCACAGCACTTTTATGGTTTCCGGCATCTTCCAAAGTGCTTCTAACACAAGACCTCACCATGCCACATGTCATCCCTGGAGGGGCTGGGGTGCCTCTCCCTGTTACTTGGGTAGAGACTGGGCAGTGAGGAGGTTGGGTGTTGAGCTGGGCCACAAGTGCCGCACTGAAGTCCAGCCTCGGACTTGGAGTGGAAAGAAGTGGGGTCTAGTTCTGGCTCGGCCTCAAACTAACACTCGCCTGGTGTCCTTAGGCAAGTAAGTCTCCAGGTTTTAGGTTTCTCACTTGCCAAAGAGGATAAACTGGACCAGTTTTCCAACTCGGTCCAGTGCTCTGGCTCAACAGCATGAACAGACACCCCCCATCCCCACCCCGCCCCGGCCAAAGCCTGGTAACTGACTTCCCCCGCACCAAGGTCAGAAAGCCCCTGGAAATGTGGATGCCAGCTGTGTCTGTCCTAGCAATGCCAACAGATGTCATCTGAGAGCATCCCACAAAGAAGACTGTGGTACAGACAGCAGGGAGGAAACATCAAAAAATCATCCTAATGGTCCACAAGCACCAGCAAAGCGAGCAGGAAGCAGGCTGATGCTGGGGCCAGATGCTGTCCTGCCACCGCGCGGGTGCTGGCTCAGACAGAGGCTGGAGCCATTCCAGTGGTGGGGGGAGGGGGGCAGCAGACAGCCTCCCTCCTCTCCAGGATGCTCAGGGTCCTCTGCCTTCTGCCGGATGCAGCATCTCAGCTCTTCCTCCCAACCCACCTCCCCTCCCCTAAGCTCTCCTCCATCCATCCCCTCTCCTCCTTCAGATCCCGTTTGGGAATCATCTCCTCTGAGAACAATTCCACGTGAGCCCTGCCAAATTCTGGCCTCTGCATTCCTACTCACATCCTTCAGTCCCCAGCATCGCCAGGTCATGTGTCCCTTGTACCAGATGAGGCTTCCTGAGTGTGATCCTGCTCTAGTCTGCCACCAAATGGGGGGGAAGAACAGAGTGGATATTCCCTAATTCCTTCTTTCTGACATTCCTCCATCCTCAGCTCCTACAATACGAGGCAGGGCATTCAGGGCACAGGAATAGTGCACTATGGATGGACAGCACTCTCCTCTCACCACATGGGCAGCAGACCTGGCCAGTTACCAGAAACGCTAATGCTAGAAACTCAACCAGATTCCGGACAAGGGTTTGGCCAATATGTCTACCTCCAAGGCCAAAAGTCTGGATGGAGAGGTAGGCCAGGCTGGCCCAGCAGCTAGCCAACTTTCTCCAAACCCAACCCACAGTTCAGATGTAAACCTCATCTCTCTATCCCACAGCACTGACTGCAGTCACTGATTTCCAGTATCTACTAATGTTAATACGAGACCGAACCACTTGAAGTGCCTTTTGTAGGTCAAAAGTGGTTGCATAGTAGCAATTTTCAAATGGTTCGCGGTTCAATCTAATCATTCTGGGCAAATCATGTTGTCTAGGAGGGAGACAGTAAACTCCCTGAAGGCTTGGATCTCTGTATCTCTCTCTAGCCAATGTTTCTTAGTTTCTGGCCTCAGCCATAGCAGAATCTTAGCTTTGGGAGGTGTTGAGTAAGTACTTCTTAACTGAACATCCAAGGAAGGTAAAGTGGGGAATCTGAGGACCTGTCCTACTCCGAAACCTCACCAGTGGCTGTCTACAGGAGAGATTCCTTTAGGACTCCCTACCTTTGGTCATCTGGACACAAGGATGGAACTTGGTCACAGGCTAGCACATTGTGCTAAACTCTAAGATAAAAGTTCGGTTTGAGCATTGAGAATTTTATCCCTTTGTAGAAAAGGAGTCTTGAATCAGAAATGCCTTTGTCCAAGCCTTGTTTCATTTTACGGTGGGGGAGACAAAGGCCCAGAGACATCACCGCCTTAGACAAGGTCACACAGTAGGGAAGAGTCCAGGTCACCAGTTTTCTGACTCCCAGTCCCATGCCCTTCTGGCGGGCTTGGGAGCACATGAGAACAAACTCTGCCCTGTCTGCCCCCTCTCAACTTCCTGTCTCGCGCTCTTACGGGCTCCCTAGCAAGACAGAAGGGGAATTGACTAAAGGATCAATAGCCTTCTCCTGCATGAAAAGAGCCCTGAGTCATGCCAGGGTTCCTAGGGAGGGGAGAGAGAGAGAGAGAGAGAGAGAGAGAGAGAGAGAATGGCAGTCCTGGAAACCTGATCTCTCTCCTGAGCTGGGACCAAGCTGGAAAGGCGGGGGTGGATAGTATGGCGATCTGGGTCACTGACAGCGCAGCTGGTACACAGTCCCTGCTAAGGAGGGGGGCCCAGAAGGCGTTGCTTAGCCCAAGCATGAAAGCTTCGGGCAGGCACAGCCGGGTTCTTTCAGAATCACCAAATTATAGAATTTAGAAGGGAGGTGAAAGCTGGGTCAGAAACAGCCTCAGGGCTATTCCTCCTCTTAGAGCCAGGGACATCCCCTCGAAACGTAGGTGGGTGATTCTGGAAGCCGCAGTCCCAAGGCTTCCTCGGCTGGCCCTCAGCCTGGTGAGGAAAGGCCGGCTCCCACCTGTTGCCCCTGACCCAGCTGGGCCGCACATTGTGCCCCAGCTGCTCCCACCTGGAAGGGAAAGCCCAATGCCGACAACAGCAGGGGAGAAGGAAGACTCCCAGGGGAAACCACGTTGTGAAGAAGGTGCCTCCATGTGCTGTGTGGGGCTGGAGGAGCTGAGGAAAGATGCTCCTGTCCGTCAGGAGTCCCGGAAGCTAGGGGTCCTTCCTGGACTTGTCTCCCCAGCTGAGTATTAGAAAAACTCCCAAACTGGAACATTGAAAAAAATGGTACAGTGAACAACTCCAGACCCTTCACTGAGATTCCCTGATTGTTAAGTTAACATTTTGTACGCACGCACACAGGCACACACGCATTTTGCTGAACCATTTGACAGTCACTTACAAACCATTTGTCCCTAAATATTCTTGCATAATCTCTAAGCACAAGGATATTCTCCTACAAAACCATCATCATTATTACTATGACATCTTCAACAACTAACAATAATTACCTATCATCTTATATCTATATTAAAATTTGTCCAATTATCCCAGGATGTCTCTTACGGTCTTTTTTTTTTTTTTTTTGGACCCAAGGTCCAGTTAAAGTTTACACATTGCAATTGGCTATTATGTTTCTTTCTTTCTTTTTTTTAAAATGTTTATTATTTTTGAGAGAGAGACAGAGTGCCAGCAGCGGAGGGGCAGAGAGAGAGAGAGGCACAGAACCCGAAGCAGGCTCTAGGCTCTGAGCTGTCAGCACAGAGCCCGACGCAGGGTTGGAACCCGCCAACTGTGAAATCGTGACCTGAGCTGAAGTCGGACACTAAACCACTTCACTGGCTGAGCCACCCAGGCGCTCCCTCGCTATGATGTTTCTGTAGCTTCTTTACATCTTGACTGGTTTCTGCCTTCCTGCCCTTCCCCCCAAGCATATCATTTCAGTGCTTCTTGTAATGACCTTCACTTTGCTGAAGTCTCAATCAGTTGTCCTGTGGAATGGCTCACATTCTGGATTTCGCTTTTGTCTCCTCATGATTAGACTCCACATACACATGTCTGACGAGACTATAGGTGATGTGGCTGCACGTACAGCGTGTCGGAAAGAACTTATGCCAGGTGGCCTCACTACTGCTGATGTTTGATTACTTGGTGAAGGCGGTCAGCGTGGAGTGAGACAGCTTTCTCTTTTTGCAAAAAGTAATCCACGAGGTGATACATTGAGATCAGCCTTTCCCCCAATGTTGTTTGTCATTTACTAGTAAGCCTGGCCTGAGCTAGCTTCTGAATGAGGGGCTGCAAACTGGTAAATGTAAAGCTGTCGTTGCCTCCACCTTTCATTAGCTGGCCTATCTGTGCCAAGTGTTCCCTCCCTGCTCCACTTTAACTGTCAGAATGGACATCTTTTATTCAGTGTCTTATAATCTATTACTGTGTTTCTTTTCAGTATTCAGTGTGTTCCAAAATTGCCGTGTGGGAGGCCCTTGAAGCCAACTCTTGTGTCCCTTTGCCACGAGCATGTTCTAGCTTTCTGGCATAATGTGATGCGGGTGTATTTTCTCAGTCCCAGATTTAGAATCAGCCCGTTTCTCCATAAGAGTACGGCTTTTAGGAGGAAGTGGTATTTAGAAATAAACATCTAGGCGTGACGTGTGTTCTATTCTACTGGGTAGCAGTGCTTCTACTGGGTGGCAGATCTAGGAGATATATAAGAATCACAGGGTTCTGCCTCACCTTCCCCCGTTGCATATTCTTCTCCCTCTTCTTCCTTATCAAAACCCTGACTTCCAGGGATGTCAATATACCCATCTGATCTATCCTACAATAAACAAAATACTGTTTCCAATTTATGATGCCAACACCATGGCTAAGAACACAATTACAGAGTTCAAGATTTTTTTGTAGTTCTTTTTATCCTGAGAATACACATGCCACTAAGAGTCAAGGCATTAAACTCGAAAATTACATGAACTAATTATTTTCTTTGTAAAATAATCAAATTGATATTCAGTTAGGTTCATTGTTTCTGTTGTGGTGGGCTTTAGGGTTTGCTTTTTTCTTTCTTTCGGATCTATCTAACTGGGTAAAATAGTTACCTGGTTCAAAAATCAAAACTGTCTAAAAAAGTATAATTAGTAAAGTTTCATTCCTGTCTCTATCTCCCCTATCCTGTTCCCACTCATCCTACAGGTAACCATTTATTTTTTTTTTTTTAATATTTTTATTTATTTCTAGGAGAAAGAGAGAGACAGCGTGAGCAGGGGAGGGTCAGAGAGAGAGGGAGTCACAGACTGAAACAGGCTCCAGGCTCTGAGCTGGCAGTCAGCACAGAGCCCGACGCGGGGCTCGAACCCACGAACCGCGAGATCATGACCTAAGTGAAAGTCGGACACTTAACCGACTAAGCCACCCAGGCGCCCCTACAGGTAACCATTTAATTTCTGGTTTATCCTATGTGTGTGTGTGTGTGTGTGTGTGTGTGCGTGTGTGTGTGTTTGCAAAACGTATTCCTATTTCTCCTGTTTTCTCAACCCAAAGATGGCATACTATATAAAGGCACTCTTTGGCATCTTGTATTTTTCATTTAACAATATATCCCAAGGGGTGCCCGAGTGGCTCAGTCAGGTAAGTGTCCGACTCCTGATTGCCACCAGGTTACGATCTTGCAGTTTGTGGGCTCAAACTTCATGTAGGGTTCTGTTGCTGACAGTGTGGGGCCTGCTTGGGATTCTCTCTGGCTCTCTCTCTTAAAACAAATAAATAATTAATTTAAAAAAATAACATCCTAGAAACCAGAGCACATAAACTCACAGGGCTCCTACTCTTTTTTTTTGGCTGCGTAGTACTTCATTGTGTGGAGGTACTGCTGTTCATTCAACCAGTTGTTATAGACGGGTATTGGGTAGTTTCCAATGATTTCCTTTCCTCTTACAAATAAGACTTAAAGAATCACCTTGTGCATATGTCTTTTTGTATCTGTGAATGTGCACTTTCTGGATAAGTTCCTAGAAGTAGGACGGCTGGGTAAATGCATATGTTGTTTTGTTAGATATTGCTCGCTTGCCCTCTATAGGAGTTGTACTGGTTTGCACTTTTGGCACTGATTTTGCAACCGAGGTGGATCTTGCTAGAGGTGTTCTCAGCTGAGAGTTTCCCTGGGACTATCTGAGAGTCCTTCACCTCCCCCACTCCCCCCAGCAAACATACTGCCTTAAGATCCTCCTGTCCCAGTGATTTGGCAGAGAGGCAAGAGCAAAGGCATCTCATGGATTCCATTCCAGGTGGCCTGAATGGTCCCAGAGATTTTTTTTTAATGTTTGTTTATTTTTGAGAGAGAGAGAGATAAAGAGAGACAGAACTTGAGTGGAGGAGGGGTGGAGAGCAGGGGAGACGCAGAATCCAAAGCAGGCTCCAGGCTCCAAGCTGTCAGCACAGAGCCCCATGTGGGGCTCAAACTCACAGACCGCAAGATCACGACCTGAGCCGGAGTCGGAGGCTTAACCGACTGGGCCACCCAGGTGGCTCGTATATGAATGGTCCCAGAGGTTTCTGTACTTAACTTGGGAAATCAGAGCACAGAGAACTGATGGGGCTGAAAACTTCAACCAGAGAGGAGCAAGAGTGGGGAAGGCAGGAGAGAAGAGGGATCCCTGGCCCTTGGTCGCCCAAGTTCTCACCTACCTTTCCCCTCCTTTGGCCTCTGCACTATCCCACCTGCACAAATTGATTCGAACCCCTCCTGTGCTGCTCCTGTGTGGACTAGGGAGCCCTTGGCTCTGGTCCTAACTGGATCCACATTCCTGTGGCCTGAACACAGAGAACTGGCTTAAGGTGAAAGCAGAATTCAAAAGTCCCTGTCATTTCTCTTTGAACACGTGCAGAGGAAATAAGTCAGTGGAACAAGACTGGCTCATCCACGGGAAAGAGGAAAGAGGAGACAAAGAGATGTCGGAAAAGGAAGCACAAAACATTCCACACGAGCCTTGGGGACTCCAGCCCAAGGGCCTGCTTTTTAGTTCTATGACCCACTCTACAGAAAGGGAAAATGAGTGGGGGAAGGAGGTCTTCCCCGTCTGACCAAGTACCAGCTGGGGATGACAGGAATGAACACAAGTCGGAGGCGCTGGGAACTGGGCTGGGAAGGGAGTCCTGTATGAGAGGTAGGCTGGGGGAAAGACATCAAAGGGCTGGGAGAATTCCTCCCCGGAAGACAGTGAGGCCCAGGGTCGGCCATTTTTCTTCAAGGTCCAACCAAACACCTGGGTCAACCTAAGCCAGACAGGACTCTTAGGTGCTGGGGAGCCAGAATGAGTATCTTCCTTTCCTCCCTCTGAGGCTTCCTGGGTCTGGAAGGCCCTAAATGGGCAGGGCTTATCCATGTCTTTGGCTGCTGGGTCCAAAACCAAGAACACAGACAAAAAAGAGAAAAAAGGGTCCATGAAGGTTACGGGGAGAAGCTAAATTTTGAACAGAGGCAGCTGCCTGTGGAATGTTGAGTTGCTGACAAGGGGCAGCTGAGTCTGGGCTGGGCCGCGCAGCCCCCTGCGGCCCTCTTCCTCGGTACACCCTCCAGCCGAGGATGCTGGGAAAGAGTGAGGCTCCACTATCATTACTCAGGGACCTCCACGCCCCGCTCCACAGCACTTCACTTCTTCCAGCACTCATGCCTTGGGCAAACTACCTGCTCAGCTTCTGCTCCTATAACTGGGCGTTCCCAGTTTGACTTTTCTTCAGACACCAAAGACCACAGAAATGGGACAAATCTGACTCGGCCACGCCCTCCCACCATTACAGTGGGTGCAGGCTTTCCACCGTGCGGCGGAGAACCGAAGCCAGCAGTGCAAGCTAGGCATCAGTCCCAGGCTCTCCCCAAATGTCACTTCCCTTCCTTCACCAAACGTTGACCCAGCACCTTACAACGTGCCAGGCACTGTGCTAGGTGCTGGGAGTCCAGGGCTAAGCCCGTGCCTCCTTCGACTTGCCCTTGAATCCAGCCAGGGACACGGCGGAGGCAGCCTGACGTGAAGAAGAGGGAGGAGGCTCAGGGAGGCCGGGAGGCAGCAAACCTGGGTTCGGCAGCTCCGAGCGCCTCCCGCGCGAAGTAGTCGCAGGAACGCGGAGCCGAGGGGGCGGGGCGGAGCTGCGGGAGGGGCCGCGACGGGGCGGGGCCGCCGGCAGCTCGGAGCCCCGGGCCGCGCGGGTTTCAGGCAGCCGGGGCGGGAAGGGAGAGGAGGTGCCCCCGCCGCCCCCGCCCCGCGACTTCAAGGCTACAGCCGGTGGGGGGAGGGGTAGGCAGGCGCTAAATAGGGACCTGCTCCTCATCTAGAAGCCCTCTCCGAACGCACCAGAATCTACCCCTAGTCAGAAAACTGAAAATAGGAAGGCCAACTGCTGGGATGGTGGGACTCTGGCCCCCACGATGGAAGGGCGCGCGGGGGGAGGGGGGCGTGTGTGATTTGGGGGTGGCACCTCAGCAAGATGGTGGCAGAGAGGATAGGCCTCCCCAGCAGGAGCAAAAAAATGGATTCCCCTCCCCCGCCTACAGACCCAAGGGCATGTATCCTGTCTTGGGTCCCTTGCCCCCTGGGGAAGGCCTCATTCCCGTCTGGATCAGAAGACAAGGAGGGGGAAGCTGTTTGGCCTTGGGGTGCAGTCAGATCCATCATCCAACGCCTCAAAATGAAAACTGATTCCTGCTGTTTTCTGGGCCCCTATTTAAGCTCTCCTCCAAGAGTCCTTTGCTTCCTTCTTTCCAGTTTCTAAGCTCCCACCTTTACCACCCTGGTTGCAAACCAGCTGGGACAGAGGGCAGGTGCTTCCTCTCCCTCCCCACCCCAGACCGACCCCGCTGATGTGTGGGGTCCAGGACCCACCTCCCGGAGCCCGCCCCCATGCCACCACCCCTAGTGAGCCAGGCTCACTAAGCCATCGGAGCCACCACCTCCTCCGGGCCTCTTCCTCCTCTACCTCAGTCCGGACCCCTAGGTCCTTGTCCCAGCCTAGGATGACCCTGGTCGGTCTCTTGCCTTTCTTCCAGGCAAAGAGGGCCCGGCGCTGAGGGGGCTGGAGCCGGGATCGGAACAGGAAGGGCGAGAAGGGGGCATCTCTGAGGAGGAGCTCCAGGAGAGAGAGGATCTGCAGCCTCCCTGCCAGACACCCCACCCAGAGGAGGAGATGGCGCTGTAGCCTGGGATTCACTTCCCCTCCCCCCGTCACGTCAGTTGCGCGCCCGCGATTTCTCCATCTGACATCCCCCCTACCAGGCCAGCCGGCGCCGACACCGCGTCTGCAAGTTGTTGTAAGTCCGGCAGGAATGCCCGGGGGAGGCGCCTCGGGCCAGCAGAGTGCCCACTCGCTCCCGGGATGCGCAGGCCACTCCTGCGGCCCCCACCCCACCCCCGCAGCTGGAGCGGAGCGGTGGGTCCTTCGCAGACCTGGCGGGGTGGTGAGGCGGGCCTCGCCTCGGGGAGGGTGCCAGCCGGCCTCCTCCACCCCAAGAGCCAGCCAAGTACGCGAGGGAGCGAGCGGGTGCAGGAGAGCAGAAGCGACCATCCCAGTCTTCATCTCCAGCTCTTCTGCAAGGGCGCAGTGGCCCAGGACGCTCAGGGACCCTCCCAAGGATGCCGGCGACCAACCCCAGGCCGCCCAACGCTCACCGGCCCCACAGGCACCGGCCTTGGAACTGCAAACTTTCCAACTTCACCCCCTGCCCTTTCCTCTCCTCTGGGACCCGAGATGTGTGGGGCGGTGCCCTCAGAGACACTCATACAGTTGGTTCTTGACGCTCGGCGCACACTCAACAACAGCCGGGCGAGGGAACTCCCAGCTTTTTCCACAGCTAATTATAGACGTGAAAGTCTGAGGATGTTTTGCAAGCGGCAGAGAAACTGCTGAGGTTTCTCTACAAAGCTAAAGAAATTTAATTTGTGCACTCCCCTTCCCCACGCCCCTCCTCCTACCTCCGCCCACCCCCCACTGAGCCCCTCTCCCGGTCCCCGAGGCAGCCCCTCCTTCCTCTTGAAGACTTCTTACTCGGTTCTTTTTGTTTTTTTTCCATCTCTCTTTGGGGCTTTGGAGAAAGGGAACAGACGCGGAAAATATTTTTGCAACAGTTTTCCATTCTGCGTCTCATTCCCAAGCCAAGGGGGAGGGGGAGGGCAGGAACGAATGAGGGGAAATAAATGCTTTTTCCAAAAGCTCAGTTTGGGTGTGAAAAAGACAGTCCCTCCATTTCCCTACCCCCACGGCCCAGGAATGAGAAAAACTAGGAAAAGAGAAAGAAATCACTTGTTTTGATTATATGGTTTCTCAAAACGGAATCTAGGAAACAGTATTTGACAAATCTGTGCGCGCGCGCACACACACATATATACACACACACTCCAATCCCAGGCGCAAGAAACACGCTAGGAAGAGGAGATTCAGGGAGTTTTAGAAGCCACTGAGAGCAAAGAAAGAAACAAAGTTTGCAAATCGCGAGTCAATTCATTCTCTGCAAGCCTACCTCTCTTTCTAGCAAAGATCCAGGCTTCTCCAAGCGGGACTCTCCCTCCGGGTTTCCATGGACGGGGTGGGGTGGGGGTGACCACCCACCGGTCTCCCCGGTGTGGCAACCGCGCTAGAGATGCTGGCTTTGCTCTCCTGTCTTTCCGGCTACGGCCAGGGAGTGGGCTGGGTCTCCACCCCCAGCCCTCCCAAAGGGAAGGAAGGACCTCTCAGGTTCCTGGAAGAAAATGGGTGCAGGGGAGCTGGACCGGGGTCTCTGGCCTTGCTCTCTTCGGAGGGATCGTTTCCCAGGAAGTTCGTGCTCCCCTCCTCAACCCCCTGCTTTGGATGGTCTCAACAGCAGAGCTTTCTTAAGAAAATGCTTGTCATGGCAACAGCTCCAGCCAACTCGGGCCAGACTCTTGCTCACCAGCTCTCCCGGAGCAGTGCGGGAGGAGAAGGGGGAGGAGCGAGAGCTGGAACGGAGGTGGGGCTTGGCTGGAGGCCAGACCATTACTCTACTGTTAAGGTGGCCCGATTTGGAGCTGCAGCTGCTTCCTGGTTTGTCTTAAGGCGGAATGGGGAAATGGAGGGGAGGAATCCTCTCTTCTCTCGGGTTTCCACCCCGCCCTTGATGTCACTTGTGGAAAGGAAAGTAGGGTGGGGATGAGGGGGGTGGAGGTGGGGAGTTGATGTGGGTGGCGGTATTCGGTATTCAACCGTTGCTGGGTGGAGGGAAAAAAAGGAAGCTTCTGCTGGTTGTTGGCTTCCTGCGGCTCCTACCGGGCCTCTCAACCTCTTAACTCACTTAGACCCAGAACCCAGAAACCCAAGGTGTCTGCGGAAACTTGTGCCACCGGCCGCCACTCTCTGAACCCTTGTAGGAAAGGGGACCCCCCTGGAGGAGAAGGAATCGCCTTGGATGCACACAGCTACACAGCTTTGCTTGCACACAAATCTTAGTACACAGCTCCTCACCCAGATTTCTTTCACACACTCTATCCTGGGTCATATTTTGCTCCCTCTCGCTCGTGCATCCTCCAGAGGGTCCATCCACAGTGCATGATAATAGCTGTCCTCTATTGAGCCCTTCTATGTGTGGGCTAAAGCACATGGCATCATTTGCAATCTTGGAAGGTACTTACTATTATCCTCATTTCAGAGTTGAGGAAATTGAGGCTCAGTGGCTGGACCAAGGTTGCACACCTGATTAATGACAGAGCCAGGATGCAAAGCCAAGTCAGACAGACTCCAAAGCCCACGGCCCTTCCTGCGCTTGTATCATACTCCGACACACATTTCCATTTTAATTTGCACACACTCAGACAGCCATGCACACTTATACACAGCCTGTAAACTGTTCGTCACACCTCCACCGCCACACCTCCACCAGCACTGTGCAAGAAAACCACCCATAGCTTTTGCCTGGATTTTGCTTGTGGCTCTCAAGTACAAACATGCACCATCAACTGGTTCACCTAACACATCTGTATTAACTGATATTCCCACACCTACCTCAGCACACCCGCCATTTATATTCATATGCTTGTGAAGGGCAGGTTCACCTACATGTCACAGGTTTGAGCTGTAGACTGCGTATCAAAGAAGGTGACTTACCAGAGCTTCAGGGGTTTGGGAAGAGGCCGCTTAGATCCTAACCAGCCCTTCACGCTGCCCCTGTCCTGCTTTGCTTCCTGTCTTACCAGCCCCAGGATGAAAAACCCTTTGTGCTTGGAGAAACAGACTTGTGAATTACACTCCTAGGGGCTACTCCTCTTCTGCCTGGTGGAGTCCTCTCCAATTTCCCAACATTTGGGTCCTCCCCACCCCCTTTATTTTCCTATCTGTACTGTTTCTCAGTAACTCATCTGCATCCTATTTCTGACCTCGGGAAATTTCAACAGATAAAAGAAAGGAAACATTTTTAGACTTGTTGTGCTGGGCTCAGAACTTAGAGCTCCCGAATGTGGTGCTCACCGTCTATCTTGGGAACAAGGTCTAAAATAATCCCCTGCCTGTCCTGTGCCTCGCCTCCCCTGCCCAGCTGGCGGAAGGTTGCAGGGGTGTGGAGGGGACTTTAGGATCACCTTCTAATGGAAACCATCCATGGACTTCTTTTCCAAGTTTCACCCTCCTTGGCACTTAGAGAACCCCAAGGGTGAGATGTGTTCTCATTCACTCCTCGCTTCCCTCCCAACTTCTCTAGGCCCCCCCACTCCATTCCCAAGGGTGTTTCCATGGAAGAACTGCTGGCAGAGGTAAAGACCATACCTTGTTACAGTTTGGAAGGTCCAACCAAAATGTCGGCTCCAGGAGCCCAGATAAATATTTAGGGAAGACAAGGGAGGAAGGAAAGGAATCTGCTGAACAGAGCTTCAGATTTAATGGCTTGTCAGGCTCCCTGCTGGATTACACTAACTTGACATTTTAAAGCCCAATGAGTGTCAGTTGCATCTTTATCATGAGAAAGCCGGTTTCCAGAATGGTGCTTTAAATGTATTAAAGTGTATTTTAAGCTTGTCTGCAGTGGCTGTGCGTGGAAGCATTGTCTACCTGTTCAGTAAACTTGTCTTGGGGGAGTAGCAATTTAGGCCAGATGTGTGGTCCCATTAAAGGAGAGGCCTACTTTGGCTGCCTGGCAAGTGGGGGCTGGGACATGGTGCCAGTTCAGAGGCGGTTGCATTTGAAAGGCAAGATCCTTTCTTCAAACTCCCTGGGTCCCAGGGAGATAAGCTCTGTTGGGGAGATGCCACCAAAGAGGATCTTAGGTGTATCCCACCTCTGGCTGTCTGGGATTCATGGGCAGACCAGGAACATGACTTCCATGGTGGCCTTCAGGTAGGTCCTCCCTTCCTTCAGAGCCTGTGCTCCCCCTGCCCAGGTGGGGGTTGTGGGATAAGAGAAGAGGGACCCTCCACCCTATTCCAACCCCCAGCCCTTGTGTAGGCAGGAGAGAAGGATGTGAGAGGGTAGGTCAAGGGGACCCTAGGGGCAGCTGCCGCCTGGTGTCTACAGCTGAGCCAGCCACCGAAACCTGTATTTTCTGGAAACCAAGAAACCTCGGTGCCTTGTTTCTTCCAGCAGCGGGCTTGAGGTCTAAAATGGATAAAAATAAATCGACCCATAAAAATAACGGCTAAATGTAAGACACTGGAGTTACACCCCTTCTCCCTACCATGGCAAGAGGGAGGGCACTTCCTCCACCACCAAAAGTTCCTGATTGGGCTGTTGCGTATGGCTGCCTGCCCTAACCTCTGAATAGCCCCTTTTTCTTCTTATTCACACTGCTCCCTTGACCTTAGTTTCTCTGCTTCATTAGTTCTAGCTTGGCTCTCCTAAGCTACGCCATAACATCCCCAGAGCAAGTTAGTGACCTTAGTTTCTCTGCTCCATTAGTTCTAGCCTGGCTTTCCTAAGCTACGCCATGGCATCCCCAGAGCAGGCCAGTTGTGGTAGGGCAGCCATCACTGTGGACCCTGTCCCCACTCCTCCTCTCACTTGAAGAAAATGCAGTCAACCTTAGGTCTCTCCCTTAGGTGTTTAACAGAATATGCTCCTCTGGCCTCTTGCAAGCGCCATCTTGAGTTCCCCAAATCACACTTGCTGGTCTCACCTGCCTTGAATGCAAACTGCATCTCTCCCTCCAGGGTATCTGCCGGCTGCCTGTCTAGAACAGCAACCATCCTCCCTGTGGACCCAGACCCACTTCTTTAAGATGGTCTTTCTCCTCATGGTTAACATGGGAACTGTTGTTTTATTGGAGGTTCCAACACCACTTGACCCAAACTGAGCCAGTTACATCCTTTTCTGAGATTTTTGGACCTAAGATCTCAGAAAGAACAAGTCTCAATTCCCTCCAGCAGTGTGCAATGTGAGGAGTGAGGCTCCAGAATTATCAGCGGCCATGTTTCCAGCACATGGAAGAAGCCCGCCAGTGGGAAAGAATAAAGCTTACAGGGGGAGAGAGGCCAAGAGGAAAGGTGAAGAGTGAGTCCTGGCAGCATTTGAGTCAACTGTACCTCATATCCTACTGTGCCATCACTGTTCCAACAAATGAGTTAGTTATGTGACTCATTATGCATGCATAGGCTACACCATATTGGGTTTTTTTGGTCCCTTGTATTAAGTAACATAGAAAGTAATATAGGGGCAGTCAGGTAAGTGTCTGATTCTTGATTTTGGCTCAGGTCATGATCTCACAGTTGTGAGATCAAGCCCCGAGTCTGGCTCTATGCTGGGTAGCCTGCTTAGGATTCTTTCCCTCTCTCCCTCCTCTGTCCCTTCCCTACTTGCACACATGCTCTCTCTCCCCCTCTCTCTTTCTTTCTCAATAAATAAATAAAGGAAGGAAGGAAGGAAGGAAAGAAGGAAGGGAGGAAGGAAGGGAGGGAGGGAGGGAGGGAGGAAGGAAGGGAAGTTCTATAGGAACCCTTTGAGCTGGTACCTACCATTTAGGTATACTCATTTCAGTGAATTTTATTCATTCATTCTATTCATTAATGAATACCTACTATTCAATTCAGTATGCATTTCTTGAATCTCTACTGCTTCAACATCCATTAGGCCCAGACAAGATATAGAGAGATAATAAAACTTATTGTTTAGTGGAGGAAAAAGATATATTCATAGCATAAGTAACCACAATAGAAGGCATTATAGTGATTCTTTGAAACATATTTATTGAGTGCTTACTATGTGTGAGGTAGTACATAATAAAAGGTGAAGTATGGTGGCATCTAGGTGGCTCAGGCAGTTAAGCATCTGCTTTGGGCCCAGAACAGGGACTCTTTGCTGTCTGCACAGAGCTTGCTTTAGATCCTCTGTCCCCCTCACTTCCTGTTCCTCTCCCACTCATCCTTTCTCTCTCAAAAATAAATAAATAAAAACTTTAAAAAACATTAAAAAATAAAAAGTGAAGTATGAAAATATAGTAGGCCCCCCTTATGCATAGGGGATACGTTCCCAGACCCCCAGTGGATGCCTGAAACTGCAGATGGTACTGAAGCCTATATGCATTATGTTTTTTCCTATATGTGCCTACATATATACCCACAATAAAGTTTGATTTATGAATTAGGCACAGTAAGAGAGTAACAGCAAAAACTGATAACAAAACAGAACAATTACAACAATATACTGTAATAAAAATTAGGTGAACATGGTCTCTTTGTCAAAATATCTTTAAAGAAATTTTTTTTGTTGGGATGAGCACTGGGTGTTGTATGTAAGCAATGAATCATGGGAATCTACCCCTAAAACCAAGAGCACACTGTATACACTGTATGTTAGCCAACTTGACAATAAATTATATTTTAAAAATAAATAAGTAAAAAAAAATAAAAAATTTTCAATCTATTTTTGAGAGAGAGCGAGCGAGCATGAGTGGGGGAGGGGCAGAGAGAAAGGGAGACACAGGATCTAAGCATCCTCCAGGCTCTGAACTGTCAGCACAGAGCCCGATGTGGGGCTTAAACTCACAAACCCTGAGATCATGGCCTGAGCTGAAGTCGGACACTTAACCGACTGAGCCACCCAGGCACCCCTCTCATTCAAAATATCTTTTTTTTTTTTAATGTTTTATTTATTTCTAGGAGAGAGAGAGAGACAGCGTGAGCAGGGGAGGGTCAGAGAGAGAGGGAGTCACAGACTGAAACAGGCTCCAGGCTCTGAGCTGGCAGTCAGCACAGAGCCCGACGCGGGGCTCGAATCCACAAACCGCGAGATCGTGACCTAAGCGAAAGTCGGACGCTTAACCGACTAAGCCACCCAGGCACCCCTCTCATTCAAAATATCTTAATGTACTGTATTTACTCTTCTTGTGTTGATATGAGATGATAAAATGTCTATGTGATGAGATGAAGTGAGATGGGTGACATAGGCACTGTGACATGGTGTCAGGCTGCTATTGACCTTCTGATGATACATCAGAAGGAGGATAATCTGCTTCGACTGTGGTTCATCATGGGTAACTGAGATCTTGGGAAAGGCAACCGTGGATGGGGCTGGTGAGGAAGACTACCATACCTACGTGGAAACTCCAGGGAGCGATTATATCCGACAGGAATGTTAGAAGGCTCTAGAACAGAGATAGTATTTGGAGGTACCTAGAAAATCTTGAAGAGTAAGCTTGAATCTGTTTTGTATGGGTGGGAGGGGTGAAGCCATGAAGGTAATAGTGTGAGCAAGGGTACGGAGGTAGGAAGAATGGAGTGAAGGATGGGGAGATGGGCTGGGGTTGGACTCCTGAGGGCCCTGAGTGGCCTCTCCAGGTCTACATTGAGCCAGCCTGCTGTGGCCACAGTGTGGAAGGTAGATTGGAAGCCTAGGAGG
Organism: Hyaena hyaena; assembly: GCF_003009895.1. Classification (NCBI taxonomy): domain Eukaryota; kingdom Metazoa; phylum Chordata; class Mammalia; order Carnivora; family Hyaenidae; genus Hyaena; species Hyaena hyaena. The sequence continues at coordinate 3,521,548 of NW_024080660.1, read as the reverse complement.
CAGGCAGGGGTGATCCATGCCCAGGGCTATCCTGGGCAGTTTCATATAACATAGTATATATAACACAGTCCCTGTCTTCTAGAAGCCTCTGATCTAGTTGTAGAAACATGTAAAATAGACAACAACAAAGCACTGTGTGATCCTGTCTAAAACTTGGATCTAGGTGAAAAATCCAAAGAGAGCCTAGAGAAGGAAAAGCTGAAGATGGGCTGGAGCCTTTGGGGGATAGCTTCTTACAGTTGGTGGGGCTCCAGCTGGACTTTGAAATTCTTCCCAGTGTCCCTCTTCCCACTTCCCTGCAGCAGAGTCTGGTGATGGCTGAAGGCAGGCGGTATCTGTCCCATGCCCTTAGTCCTTGTCATACGTAACCCAGGGCAAGGGGAGGAAACTGGATCCAGAAAGACAGAGCTTGGGAAACGAATGTAGCTGCTGGTTGGGCCTAAAGGCTTGGGGACAAACGTCCCCCTTAGGGACTGGGAGTAAGAGAGCCAGGGAGATATATCAAGACATAAGTCCATAATATTGGTCTGGGCCAAGATGACAGGAGATCAAAGGAGGCTGCAACTAGGTAAGAAGACAGCCGAGGTTCAGCCCCCCACGTAGTATAATCAAACAGCTAACTCTCAGGTCTGCGGTGAGTGTTGCTTCAGGAACCAGATAGGGAGGACTCTGTCCCTGGAAGGCAATAGTGACTTCAGCTGGGAAGGTCCAAGGGAGACAAAGGATGGACAGTTCTGGCTGTATTTTTATGAGAGGGGAGCAAACCTCAGCAGCTGTCTTAGCAGGAAGCCAGGCCATTTTTCCGCTGCAGGAACCTTGCTGGGTCCTCCCCGGGAGGCCCGGCTTCCAGCCCACCCCCTTGCTGAGTGTGGGTGGTCATCTGCTCTCGACAAGCAGCAATTTCATTTTTCCCCACTTCCTGCAATTGCCGTGGAGAAGACTGGATGGGACAGCCTTTACTGGGCTCATTAGAAAGCGTGGCATCTGAATCTGCAAGGGTGTGATGCAGAATTAAATCACAGCACTCTTTCTTTGCTGGCTTGGAGGAGCTGGTCTCAGAGGATGGCAGATCTCTGTCACCACAGAGGTCTTTGTGGCTCGACTTTTGTTTGTTGGCGTTTTGGTGTCTGGCCATAACGAGGTTGGGGGGGGGGTTGCCAAGAGCTCCATTTCACTCTGCGATCTCAGGCACAGCAGTGTTGATGATGGAGAAGGCACTGGAGCTGGGCAGTCGGAGTATCTTTGCAGCGGGAAAAACCTGTCTGTTGGACCATATGCTCCTGGGCCGAAGGGACCGTCTCCCTCATGCCTCATCCCCAGTGATTTAGTGCATCTGGGACATCTGGGGCATCCTGGGAAATGAAGGAGTGCAGAATCTGATGTAGGAAAGACAGAGCCAGTGGAGGTGAGGGCCAGGAGTATCTTTTGAATCCAGGCCCTTTGAGGATATGCAGAATCAGTTTGATTTACTGGGGAGCATATTCTGCTCTTCCGATTTTATTCTGGTTCAGTTGTTTTGGAAGCTGCAATGCTTTGGTTTTGTTTGTTTTAATTTATTTTTTTTTAACGTTTATTTATTTTTGAGAGAGAGAGAGACAGAGCATGAGTGGGGGAGGGGCAGAGAGAGAGGGAGACACAGAATCCAAAGCAGGCTGTGCTGACAGCTCAGAGCCTGATGCGGGGCTCGAACTCATGGACCACAAGATCATGACCTGAGCTGAAGTCGGATGCTCAACCGACTGAGCCACCCAGGCGCCCCTGCAGTGGTTTGGTTTTAATTTCACTCTTCATTTTAACTTTCATTAACTAGGTTTTTGTTGTTGTTGTTGGTTTTTAAACTCAAGTTTGGTTCGTGATTTGTCTTTCTAACAAAATAGGTGTCCCACATTTGTTTCAGTGTGTGGCAAATTAGTGTTGGTTGTTCTCGACAGAGCTGAGGGAGTGAGTGTGGAAGGAAGGGAACAAGGGATGACTTCTGAATTTAATTTTTAATCCTAATTAGAGTGTCAGCAATGCCTTCAGTGCTCATTAAATTTCAAATGAAGATCAAAGAAAAGCTGACTGTAAAGATCCATCCTGGTCCCCCGGCCAGACAGGAATTGCTTATGGTCTTACCCCATTTCCTAGGTCCTCTGCTCTAGAGTCTTTACGGACATATTTGCAGAGCACGTTACAGTTTACAATGTGCTTTGTCAACGTGGAATATTGAATTTGACCCTTGCAGTAGTCCTGTGTGGTAGGGAGACTGGGGTGTGAGGTATTATTCCCGTGCTGCAGTTGGGGAAACTGAGGCTCAGAAAGGTTGACCGAATTGCTTGAGATCACACAGTTCATTTGGAAGGAAAAGAACAGAGGTCCTCTGATGGCTGACCCAGGGCTCTTCTCCTCTACTTTGAGCTGATGGGCTTTCTCACCCTGCCCAGCTCAGGCTGCGGGATCCATAGACCAAGAAGGTGTTGGGGACACCTTTGGGGAGCAGCCTTGCTCAGAGGGGCTGCCGGGAAGAAGAGGCAGCAGTGGCATCTGCCTCCATTCCAGGAATTGAATTCTAGTCCTTCTGGTTTATTCTCAAGCTGAGACTGGATCCTGGATTCCAGAAATTCCCCTTCCCTCACCTTCTCACCCGGTGAAGACCATGGGAGGTGGGCCCTTGCAGAAACCTAGGGTGGAATTTGCTTTGCGGCACAGATGAGGGCCCTTTGCCCTGGCATCTAGCACTTTCGGTCTCTCCCATTATGTAAGCAGCTCCTTAGCCCCTGTCTTCACAACTCCTTGAACTGAGGTTTCCCTCTGGGGCCTGGGCGAATGCTTGGGTTGGGCGCTTGTCTTTCAGTCATTCATTCAGCTACTATTTATTGATCCCTATTATATGCCAAACAATGGGTAAGCCACTTTTCTTGCATCATCTCCTTTTACTCTGGCAGTGCTAAGAAGCAAGTGTCCTTACACTGATTTCATGGGAAATGACACCCAGAAAGGGCTGATGACCAGTAAGTCACAAAGCTGGGGCTGGCTCTCTTCATTCCAACTCGGCCCCACCCCTCTGTGCTACTTGAAAAGAAAAGAACTGACAAAGAGAGGGGGCGGTCTCCAGGCCCAACCCAGAGGCAGGAGCAGGGAGGAGAGGTTTTAAATGTCTGGCTGGTCTGTGTGTCCTTCTCCGTTTAGCACCTTCCAGAAGACAGGAACCGAGGAGGGCAGAACCCTCCCTGCCCCCTGCAAAGGCTCTTAGCAGAGGAAGAAGGAGGAGGGAAGGGGATAATTATTTTCTGTATTTAACCTGGGAAGTGGGTAGGGGTGAGGAAAGGAGAGTAGGACAATGGATGGGTGAAGACCAAATGTGAAGGGAAGGGTCCTGAGAACCCTCCCCTCTGGCAGAGTTGGCACCCTCTGCACCAGGGAAGTCACTCTGTCTGTCCGTGTGCCCTCCTCAAAGCAGACCTGCATATGACTCAACACTTAGAGAACTTTCTTTAAAACCCCCTGGGGACACTGCTGCCTTCTTTGGTTACACATTCCTGCTTTTATCTGTAAAAAGCAAGCAGGTTCTTCAGAAGGTCTAACTGGAGCCGTTCTTATCAAAAATGCTGACAGGCACCCACCAGAGGCAGACAGAGGACAGTAACTGAGATGTGGGACACTTGAGGACTTTCACTGAGTCTTCCCCAGCACCTGGCTCCGCACTGACACCTGTGGCTGGGGTTCTACCTTAGAGGCACCTTTGTTGACTAGAACTCTGGGTGAGGATGATGAAGGGGACCAGCAAGAGCCCAGGGGAGGTGAAGAGGGATTGCTTCCACGGGTTGCTGCAATCTGGCTTCGTTTAACTTCTTAGTGTTCTTTCTGGAATTTGGTGTTTGGGGTGGGGAGAGAGCGTGTAGGCAAGGAAAGCTGTACCTTTTTGTGTTGCGTGGAGGGGTGTCACTTATCTGACCAATGCTGGTGGCCAGCATTCTTTTTATTTATTTATTTATTTATTTATTTATTTATTTATTTATTTATTTCTTAATAGTTAATTGTCAAGTTGGTTTCCATATAACACCCAGTGCTCATCCCCACAAGTGCCCTCCTCCATGCCCATCACCCCCTTCCCCTCCCCCCGACCCCCATCAGCCCTCAATTTGTTCTCAGCATTCAACAGTCTCTCATGGTTTGCCTCCCTCCCTCTCCCCAACTATTTTTCCCCTTCTTCTCCTGCCTGGTCCTCCATTAAGTTCCTCCTAATCCTGGGGCGCCTAGGTGGCTTAGTCAGTTAAGCGTCCGATTTTCGCTTAGGTCATGATCTCGCGGTTCACGGGTTAGAGCCCTGCGTCGGGCTCTGTGCTAACTGCCAGCTCAGAGCCT